>NW_028319497.1:0-120000 GCF_062004578.1 Staurois parvus | reverse complement strand
GTGGCGCACAGGCGTTTGGTCGCTGTGCAGCCCCACGCCCCGGAGTTTTGCTGCACTGCCACCCCGGCACTATCAAGGCCACCGACTGCGTTAACTTACAGCTTGGCAGATGAGCAGCCGGTGAAACCAAGGCTCAACTGCCAATTTTTATCGCCCCCCCCCCCCCCTCGACTGTGTAAATGAGACCTAAGTCACGGGTATTTACATTTTAAGTGTTAATTCACCTTTTAATGAAAAAGTGAACATCCTAGTCCCCCCCCCCATTCCCCACTGTACCTACCTCCTGTGGTTGGTGCGCTATCGGTGCCAATGCTGACCAATCAGAAGCACTCTGATCCCGGCAGCAGAATAAAGTGGGAGAGGAGCGGGGTTTTTAAATCCCACACACTGGGAAAGTACAGCGGGGATTGGGGGGAGGGGGAGGAGGGTGTAGGGTACAACTTTCCATGGATGCTCAGCAATGAGGTTGAAATCTGCGGGCCCTGACATCTCCCGCCAGCTTCCATTGTCTCTCTGTTGTCAGCGCTCCCTCCTCTCCCCTGCAGCAGCTGAGGCCTGACATCTCCCGCCAGCTTCCAATGTCCCTCTGTTTTCAGCGCTCCCTCCTTTCCCCTGCAGCAGCTGAGCCCTGATATCTCCTGCCAACTGTTGTCAGCGCTCCCTCCTCTCCCCTGCAGCAGCTGAGGCCTGACATCTCCCGCCAGCTTCCATTGTCTCTCTGTTTTCAGCGCTCCCTCCTTTCCCCTGCAGCAACTGAACCCTGATATCTCCCACCAACTTCCATTGTTCCTCTGTTGTCAGCGCTCCCTCCTCTCCCCTGCAGCAGCTGAGCCCTGATATCTCCTGCCAACTGTTGTCAGCGCTCCCTCCTCTCCCCTGCAGCAGCTGAGCCCTGATATCTCCCACCAACTTCCATTGTTCCTCTGTTGTCGGCGCTCCCTCCTCTCCCCTGCAGCAGCTGAGCCCTGATATCTCCCACTAACTTCCATTGTTCCTCTGTTGTCAGTGCTCTCTCCTCTGCAGCAGCTGAACCCTGAACTTTCATTGTCCCTCTGTTGCCTGCACTCTCTCCTCTCCTCTGCAGCAGCTGAACCCTGAACTTCCAGTGTCCCTCTGTTGTCAGCGCTCTCTTCTCTGCAGCAGCTGAACCCTGAACTTCCAATGTCCCTCTGTTGTCAGCGCTTTCCTCTCCCCTGTAGCAGCTGAACCCTGAACTTCCATTTTCCCTCTGTTGTCAGCGCTCTCCCCTCTCCCCTGCAGCAGCTGAACCCTGATGTCACCCACCAAATTCCATTGTCTCTATGTTGTTAGTTCTCCCTTCTCTTCCATGTAGCAGTTGGGCCCTGATGTCACCTACCAGCTTCCATTGTCTCTCTGTTGTCAGCATTCCCTCCTCTCTCCTGCAGTCAGCTGAGCCATGACATCACTCTCCAGCTTCCATTGTCCCTGTGTTGTAGGCATTCCATCCTCTCCTCTGCAGCATTTAAGCCCTGACGTTACCCTGCAATGTCTATTGTCCCTCTGTTGTTAGTGCTCCCTCTTCTCCCCAGCAGCAGCTAAATCTTGACGTCACCCACCAGCTTCCACTTTCCCTCTGTTTTCAGCACTCATTCCTCTCCCCTGCAGCAGCTGAGCCCTGACATCACCCACCAAATTCCATTGTCTCTCTGTTGTTAGTGCTCCCTCCTCTTCCATGCAGCAGTTGGGCCCTGATGTCACCCACCAGATTCCATTGTCCCTCTGTTGTTGGCACTCCTTCCTCTCACCTGTAGCTGCTGAGCCCTGACATCAACCACCAGCTTCCATTGTCCCTGTGTGGTTGTCATTCCCTCCTCTCCCCTGCAGCAGTTGAGCCCTGACGTCACCCACCAGCTTCCATTGTCCCTTTATTTTCAGCATTCCCTCCTCATGACAGCTTACATCTCCTTCTGGGGACAGCTCAACCATTAGATTCCCCCTCACTTCATTTGTTGGTGACAATAGAGGGGGTGAGTCTCCCCAATGGGGGGCACAGACAGCAATAAAAACCTAACCCTCCCCCATTATATCTATCTAGATTTTGCCCAAAGAAACACGTGACATTTTCTTAGCCCAGGTCTAGGTTCACGTTCAAGAGAACGCATGCAGGCTGGCAGGGATGTTCACATGCGATCTGCACCTTTTATCCTTATTAACCCCACCAGCTTCCATCGTCCCTCTGTTTTCAGTGTTTCCTCCTCTCCCCAGCAGCAGCTTAGCCTTGACATCACCCACCAGTTTCCATTGTCCCTCTGTTTTTTGGTGCTCTATCCTCTCCCCTGCAGCAGCTGAGCCCTGCCGTCACCCACCAGCTTCCACTGTTCCTCTGTTTTTGGTGCTCCATCCTCTCCCCTGCAGCAGCTGAGCCCTGACATCACCTACCAGCTTCCAATGTCCCTTTTTTTCAGGGCTCTCTCCTCTTCCCTGCACTAGCTGAGCTCTGATGTCACCTTCTAGTTTCCATTGTCTCTCTGTTGTTGGCGCTCCTTCCACTCCTCCGCAGCAACTGAGTCCTGATGTCACCTACCAGGTTTCATTGTACCTCTGTTTTTGGTGCTCCCTCCTCTCCCCTGCAGCAGGGTGTCATCACCCACCAGCTTCCATTGTCCATCTGTTGTCAGCACTCCTACCTCTCCCCTGCAGCAGCTGAGCCCTGACATCACCCACCAGCTTCCATTGTCCCTCTGTTGTCAGCACTCCTTCCTCTCCCCTGCAGCAGCTGAGCCCTGACGTCACCCACCAGCTTCCATTGTCCCTCTGTTGTCAGCATTCCTACCTCTCCCCTGCAGCAGCTGAGCCCTGATATCACCCACCAGCTTCCATTGTCCCTCTGTTGTCAGCACTCCTACCTCTCCCCTGCAGCAGCTGAGCCCTGACATCACCCACCAGCTTCCATTGTCCCTCTGTTTTCGGCATTCCCTCCTCCTGACAGCTTACATCTCCTTCTGGGGACAGCTCAACCTTTAGATTTCCCCTCACTTCCTTTCTTGGTGACAATAGAGGGGGGGAGTCTCCCCAATGGAGGGCACAGACAGCAATAAAAACCTAACCCACCCCCATTATATCTATCTAGAGAAACACGTGACATTTTCTTAGTGTGGGCGGAGTCCAGGTTCAGGAGAACGCATGCAGGCTGGCAGGGATGTTCGCATGCGATGCGATTTGTTCAGTTGTCGGTTAAGCTCCGCGTTGCCTATAAATAGTACGGAAATCTAATAAACATCGATTTCCAATGTCTGGAAAGGATTACATCCAGCGGGTAATGGTCGGGGCGGTCTGAGCGCGGCGCGCTTCCCGTTTGCGGAGATTCTAAAGATAGCTCAGTAATTGTAGAATGATGATCTGCGCCTTTTATCCGCATTAACAATCATCATCTTGGTAAATGGTCGCAGTTCCTGCATCACGTCATCGCAGCACAGACCCCCCGCGCCTCGCCCGCCCTGTCCTGCCGATGACCTTCGTTTTATCGCATTGTTTAATGCCGTCTTCTTTAAAGTGGAACGGCGGCTAATCCCTTCTTCTGAAACTTTAAGTCACCGGTCTGTTTGAAATCGCGCAATTTCAGGTGTGATTTCTGAAGATTTTACCACCCCCCCGTCACACCGTTCTGACTTTGACATCGTATGCGAGGGTGTACTGGAGGGTCTATTGTTGCTGGCTGCTGAAGGACCGATTGTTGCTGGAGGGGATCTTTTTTACTGGTGGGGGATCTATTGTTGCTAGGGGGCCTTATGTTTCTGGGTGGGGTTCATTTGTTGCTGGGCGGGATCTACTATTGAGGGAGGGGTCTATTGTTGCTGGCTGCTAGAGGGTTTATTGATATTGGCTGTTGGGAGATCTGTTGTTGCTTCCGGGGGTTATTGTTGTTCAAGTGGATCTATTTTTGCATGGGATTCTGTTGTTACTGGGGGTTCTATTGTTGCTGGTGGGGGATCTATTGTTGCTATGGGGCCTTATGTTTCAGGGGGGTCATTTGTTGCTGGGAAGGATTTACTGTTGAGGGAGGGCCTATTGTTGGCTGCTAGAAGGTTTATTGATGCTGGCTGCTGGGAGATCTGTTGTTGCTGCTGGGGGTTATTGTTGTTCAGGTGGATCTATGTTTGCATGGGGTTATATTGTTGCTGGAGGGTTCTGATCTATTGTTGCTAGGGGGCCTTATGTTTCTGGGGGGGCATTTGTTGCTGGGAGGGATCTACGTTTGAGGGAGGGGGTCTATTGTTGTTGGCTGATAGAGCGTTTATTGATGCTGGCTGCTGGGAGACCTGTTGTTGTTGCTGCCGGGGGTTATTGTTCAAGTGAATCGATTTTTGCATGGGATTCTATTGTTGCTGGGGGGGAGGTTCTATTGTTGCTGGGGGGGTTCTATTGTTGCTGGTGGGTGATTTAATGTTGCTAGGGGGCCTTATGTTTCTGGGGGGGTCACACACAATTTGATGTTTATCTGCTGCTCCAGATCCCTGTCACTCATTTTCTGCCAACAGTACAACGTATACATGTGTTATGCATTCTACTGCTCCGTAAAGACCGAGCCCACTGGTCTGTGACCCAGGAGAGTGCGGGTCAGAACATGTCAGAACACCTCGAGTGACTCACCACCATAGTGCCACACTGCGGGCATTCTGGGAATTAAATTGTCACACCTTGTGTGTGTGTATATCTATACTGTATATGGCATGGCTTGGAATAAGATGGTGGGGTGGCCTTGGAAGGGGATGGTGGGATTGCCTTGGAATGGAATGGAGGGATGGCCATGGAATGGGATGGAGGGATGGGTTTGGAATGGTATGGTGGGATTGCCTTGGAATGGGTTGGAGGGATGGGCTTGGAGTGGGATGGAGGGATGGCCCTGGAATGGGATGGGAGAATGGCCTTAGAATTAGGTGAGGGGATGGCCTTGGAATGGGATAGAAAGATGGGTTCAGAATTGGAGGGCGTCATGACCTTGGAATGGGTTGGTAGGATGGCCTTTAAATAGGATGGAGAGATGGCCTTGAAATAGGATGGTGGGATGGCCTTGGAATGGGAAGGTGACTTGGCCTTGGAATTGTTTGGTGGGATTGCTTTGGAATGAGATGGAGGGATGGCCTTGAAATGGGATGGAGGAATGGCCTTGGAATTGGATAGAAGTATGGCCCTGGAATGGGATGAAGGGGTGGACTTGGAATGGGATTTTGGGATTGCCTTGGAGTGGAATGGAGGGATTGCCTTGGAATGGGATGGTGTCATGGCCGTAGAACTGGTTTGTGGGATTGCCTTTGAATGAGATGAAGGGATGGCCTTGGAATGGGATGGAGGGATGACCTTGGAATGGGATGGTGGCATGACCTTGGAATGGGATGGAGGGATGGCCTTGGAATGGGATGGTGGCATGACCTTGGAATGGGATGGAGGGATGGCCTTGGAATGGGATGGTGGCATGACCTTGGAATGGGATGGTGGCATGACCTTGGAATGGGATGGTGGGATGGCCTTGGAATGGGATGGAGGGATGGCCTTGGAATGGGATGGAGGGATGGCATTGGAATGGGATGGTGGGGTGGCCTTGGAATGGGATGGTGGGATGGCCTTGGAATGGGATGGAGGGATGGCCTTGGAATGGGATGGAGGGATGGCCTTGGAATGGGATGGAGGGATGGCCTTGGAATGGGATGGAGGCATGGCCAACAAGATAAAGTGTCTATATCTCTATCTGGATGTTGTTTTCTTGAACACTGATACACATGACATGTTGTTTTCTCCTGCAGTCTCTCCTGAATGAACTAGACAGAAGTATGGGAAGATACCGAGACGAGGTCAATCTAAAGACCGCCATCATGTCTTTCATCAACGCCGTCCTAAATGCCGGAGCAGGAGAGGTGAGCTTATTGTGATTTCACAAAACATGTTCCCTTCAACTACATGGTGTGAAACTAGAAGGAAGGTACAGAGGGTCCAAATGTCTGGGGGCCCCGGAAATCAAAGGGTCCAGGTATACCTGTCCCTTCCTCTTCTTTCCCAGCGGTGTGCTTTTATTACATTCTGTCCGAATATTTCCCTTTATTTCGCTTTTCTGAAGCAGAGGATTTGGAAGGCTCCATGAACTTTATCCTTGCTCCTTGTATCTTTCTTATTTGTCCCACACTCCCTACCTGTGTACCTTCTCTTCTCCATGGCGCCCCTTCTCTTTTTTAGCACCCTTCACTCGACATATCCTGGGGTATCAAAGCCGTACAGGGGCCACATGCTACTCTTTTAGCTTTGACCAAAACTTAAAAATGGAGGCCTGCGTATATATACTATATTGCCAAAAGTATTGGGCCGCCGGCCTTTCCACACACATGACCTTAATGGCCCCCCAGTCTTAGTCCCTAGGGTTCAATATTGAGTCGGCCCCGCCCTTTCCACGCACATGACCTTTAATGGCCTCCCAGTCTTAGTCCGTAGAGTTCAATATTGAGTTGGCCCCTCCCTTTCCATACACATGACCTTTAATGGCCCCCCAGTCTTAGTCCGTAGGGTTCAATATTGAGTTGGCCCCGCCCTTTCCATACACATGACCTTTAATGGCCCCCCAGTCTTAGTCCGTAGGGTTCAATATTGAGTTGGCCCCGCCCTTTGCAGCTATAACAGCTTCAACTCTTCTGGGAAGGCCGTCCACAAGGTTTAGGAGGGTGTCTATGGGAAGGTTGGACCATTCTTCCAGAAGCACATTTGTCAGGTCAGGCACTGATGTCGGGGGAGGAGGCCTGGCTCGCAGTCTCCGCTCTAATTCATCCCAAAGGTGTTCTATGGGGTCAGGACTCTGTGCAGGACAGTCAAGTTCCTCCACCCCAAACTGGCTCCTCCATGTCTTTATGGACCTTGCTTTGTGCACTGGTGGGCAGTCATGTTGGAACAGGAAGGGGCCAATCCCAAACTCTTCCCACAAAGCTGGCAGCATGAAATCCTCCAAAATGTCGCCTTAAGAGTTCCCTTCACTGGAACTAGGGGGCCAAGCCCAACCCCTGAAAAACAACCCCCCACTATAAACTCCCCACCAAACTTTACACTTGACACAATGCAGTCAGGCAAGTACCGTTCTCCTGGCAACCGCCAAACCCAGACACGTCCATCGGATTGCCAGACAGAGAAGCGTGATTGGTCACTCCAGAGAACATGTCTCCACTACTTTAGAGTCCAGTGGCGGCGTGCTTTACACCACGGCATCCGACGCTTTGCATTGCACTTGGTGATGGAAGGCTTGGATGCAGCTGCTCGGCCATGGAAACCCATTCCATGAAGCTCTCTACGCACTGTTGTTGGGCTCATCTGAAGGCCACACCAAGTCTGGAGGTCTTTAGCTATTGACTCTGCAGACAGTTGATGACTTCTGCGCACTGTGCGCTTCAGCATGCGCTGACCCCGCCCTGTCATGTGACGTGGCCTACCACTTGGTGGCTGAGTGGCTGTTGTTCCCAGTTGCTTCCACTTTGTTATAATCCCACTAACAGTTGAGCGTGGAATATTTAGTAGCCAGGAAATGTCACGGATGGACTTATTGCCCAGGTGGCCACCTATCACGGGACCACGCTTGGAGTCACTGAGCTCCTGAGAGCGACCCATTCTTTCACCAATGTTTGTAGAAGCCGTCTGCATGCCTAGGGGCTTGATTGTATACACCTGTGTCCATGGAGGGGATTGGAACACCTGAATCACATGATATGGAGGGGATTGGAACACCTGAATCACATGATTGGGAGGGGATTGGAACACCTGAATCACATGATTGGGAGGGGATTGGAACACCTGAATCACATGATATGGAGGGGATTGGAACACCTGAATCACATGATATGGAGGGGATTGGAACACCTGACTCACATGATATGGAGGGGATTGGAACACCTGAATCACATGATATGGAGGGGATTGGACTTATTGCACAGGTGGCCACCTTGTGATAGCAATAAAGTTCAATGGAAAAAAAAATAATTAAAGGTTGCTAACCCCCTTTGCGCACCCCAATGCAGATGTGCATCCTATGGCGGGCATGTGCATGTAGGCAGGAGGTGGAAGTTTTTAGACTTCATTGGCTGCATACTTGTTCCAGGTCGTTGACCCATTTCAAGGTGACTGTTGCGGCGCCTCTTAAAGCAACGATCGGCATAGATTATAAGGATTGGTGGGGTGGTCGGTGGATTGGTCGGTGGGTCGGTCGGTGGGTCGGTGGATTGGTCGGTGAGTCGGTGGATTGGTCGGTGGGTCGGTCAGTGGGGTGGGTCGGTGGATTGGTCGGTGGGTCGGTCGGTGGATTGGTGGGTCGGTGGGGTGGTCGGTGGATTGGTCGGTGGGTCGGTCGGTCGGTGGGGTGGTCGGTGGGTCGGTCGGTGGATTGGTCGGTGGGTGGATTGGTCGGTGGATGGGTCGGTCGATCGATGCAAAGGGCCCCTCTTCCTATTTCAATACCTTCCAGCCTGGAGGGAGCTGGTCTGTTTTCCATCACTGGCCGGCCCGGCACACACTTCGCAGCAATGCCCCCGTCCGCTCTGCACTTGAAGACAAAGAGTCGGCGGTGATGGAACGCTTCCAGAGCCGTTCCTTTACAAGGCCGTGTCTGCGGGGCCCCTTGGCTGTTAGGGCCCGAGGCGCGCACAGTGCTGGGAGCGCAAAATATTGTAATGGTTGATGACGTGATCCTATTTCCAGAACACGGATCACACGCGTGATGGATGACAGACGTCCAGGATTGTTTCCATCTCCTCCAATCTGCAGGAGCTGGGAAGACGCAGGGCAGAGCCCGATAATGAGGATCTAAAGTGGAACTCCGACTTGGTAGAAGAAAATATCATGTCAATCGTATATCTAGCCAAAACGTTTGCTTTACGTTTGATTGGAGTGTTGACAGGTTATGGATGGATCTACTGTTGAGGCAGGGGTCTGACGTTGCTGGGGGGGGTCCATTGTTGCTGGGGGGTCCATTGTTGCTGGGAGGGATCTACTGTTGAAGAAGGGGTCTATTGTTTATGGGGGACTAGACCTACCCAGCAACAATAGATACCCCAGCATTGTTATGCCCCTGCCTCAACAGTAGAACCATCCCAGCAACAATAGATTCCCCACTAGTAACAATAGACCTCCCCAGCAACAATAGACCTCCCCAGCAACAAAAGACCCCTGCTTCAACAGTAGATCCATCCAGAAACAATGGACCTCCAGAAACAATAGACCCCCCCAACAGCAAGACCCGGAGAAACAATATATTATAATATAATAGATCCCCAGGCAACATTAGACTTCTACTTCAACAGTAGATCCCTCACAGCAACAATCAACCCCCCAGCAACAATAGATTCTGCAGCAGCAACACTAGTCCTCTACAGCAACAATAGATCCCACAGCAACAATAGATCCCACAGCACCACTAGACCTCTGTCTCAACAGTAGATCCATCTGAGCAACAATACATTCCCCGCTAGCAACAATAAATCTTCCCAGCAACAATAAATCCCCAGGCAACATTAAACCCCTACCTCAATAGTAGATGCCCCCCCAGCAACAATATATTCTTTACCAGCAAAAATAGCCCTCTCCAGCAACAATAGATCCCCCAGCATTGGTATACCTCTGCCTCAACAGTAGATCCATCCAAGCAACAATAAATTACCATTCACAACAATAGATCTCCCCAGCAACAATACATTCCACCAGCAACAGTAGATCCACAGGCAATATTATACCTCTACCTCAACAGGAGAGTCCTCACAACAGCAATCAACCCCCCAGCAACAATAGATTCTGCACCAGCAACAATAGTCCTCTCCAGCAACAATAGATTCCCCCAGCAACAAGAGATCCCCCAGCACCGTTAGACCTCTGCCTCAACACTAGATCCATCTGAACAACAATAAATTCCCCACTAGCAGCAATAGATCTCCCCTGCAACAATAGATCCCCAGGAGGTCAGGACAAGATGGTAGACCTACACAAGGCTGGACTGGGCTACCAAACTATGGCCAAGCAGCTTGGTGAGAAGGTGACAACAGTTGGTGCAATCATTCACAAATGGAAGAAACACAAAACAAGTGTCAGTCTCCCCAGGTCTGGTGCACCATGCAAGATCTCACCTCCATTTTCGACTCAACTACGGCCGGCATTAACCCCATAACTTCTGTCCCTGCAGAGACGGGGGAGCGCACCGTACAATGTGACAGGGGAGCGCACCGTACAATGTGACAGCAATACGAATACATTATGGTTTTATTTGGATACATTGTTGCAACCGCAAGACTTTTACATATAAAATATAATAGCGGACTTCTTGCTTCCTCTTCTTTCTTCTCATCTTTCTTTCTGCTTCTTCTTGCTTCTTTCTTTCTTTCTTCTTTCTGCTTCTCTCTTCTTTCTTCTTCCTCTTCTTTCTTCTTCATTATTCTTCTTCATCTTCTTTCTTTCTTTTTCTTCTTTCTAATTTCTTCTTCTTCTTCTCCTTCTTCTTCTTCTCCTTCTTCCCGGGAAAATCGGCAAATCGTCCACAAATTTTCCAACATACCCGATAATAATTGACGGTGACCGCTATCTGTTTTCGATTTCCGTCATTTGATTTGAAATATGTGCGATTATGTAATTCTCCCCCATGTTTGTAGAACTCCAAATCTAGAAAATGAATATTTTCGGCACTAATCTCCCAGGATTTTATATTTTTTTGTATTGATATTGAGACCAGAAGTGACATGATTGTCCATATCACCGTTCCGGATGACTATAATATCATCAATAAATCTGGAGTAAGGCCCCCGGGTTCCACTGCGTGCGACTCGGCATGCGACTTGCAAATCACACGCCAAGTCGCATCCTATTGTCCGCAATTGCTGCGGTCCTATTGATGCGGTTCCAACTTGGTCACCGATTTCCAAAGTACACGCACGACTTTTGGTGCGACCTGCATAGACCTCTGTGTCGGATGTCTTGCAAATCGCACCTGAAATCGCACCTAAAATCCCCCAACTTTGAAGTCGCACGACTTCGCTGTAAGTCGCACGGTTTGAAGTCTGGTGTGATGTGATGTACTAGGTCAGGGGTAGGCAACCTGAGAGCCGCAGGACTACAAGTTCCATCATGCCTCTGCAAGTCACAGCTGTAACTGTCAGTTTTGTAATCTTTGCAATGCCTCATGGGAAATGTAGTTCCACAACAGCTAGAGAGCCGCAGGTTGCCTACCGCTGTATTAGACCCTCTGGCAGATGTTTGCAAATCTCCTCCTCCTCCTGTTTAGCCGTGAAAAGGTCGGCTCTGCGGGGCACAAATGTCGTATTTTCTGGTATTCAGTGTTTTCTTCTCTTTCTGCTTTCCCCGTGTAGGACAATTTGGAATTTCGGTTGCACCTTCGATACGAATTTCTCATGCTGGGAATCCAACCTGTCATCGAAAAGCTGAGAAGACATGAAAACGCCACGCTGGACAGGTAAGACAACGGCGCCTCCCAGCCCAATCAGAGGAAAGAGGACCTGTCCTTTGTAGCAGAGGGAAAGGACGGGGGAGGGAAGACGCATTGATTGTGTTTTTGCTATGAAGGCTTTTTTTTCTTTAATTATGACCTTACAGTGAGCCTGTCAGTGACTTTACAATTATCCGCGAATACATTCCTGACGTCACAATACACAGCGACAGGATCATCGCTCAGAAAATCGCCATCTCATAAATGTGTCATTAACATATGAGCTACAGCTCCAGTCCGGTGACTTTTGCCTAGGCTGAGATGATGTCATCAGTCTGCTGCAGGAGGAGGCGTTTCCTACCCTCTTCCCTTCCTCGTGATCAGACTGTACATTGAGCTTTGTAGAAGGAAGCATTTCTTCAGTCTCCCCTCCCCCAGTGATCAGACTGTACATTGTAACTTTGTAGAAGGAGGAGGAAGCATTTCCTCAGTCTCCCCTCCCCCAGTGATCAGACTGTATATTGTAACTTTGTAGAAGGAGGGGGAAGCATTTCCTCAGTCTCCCTTCCCCCAGTGATCAGACTGTACATTGTAACTTTGTAGAAGGAGGAGGAAGCATTTCCTCAGTCTCCCCTCCCCCAGTGATCAGACTGTACATTGTAACTTTGTAGGAGGAGGAGGAAGCATTTCCTCAGTCTCCCCTCCCCCAGTGATCAGACTGTATATTGTAACTTTGTAGAAGGAGGGGGAAGCATTTCCTCAGTCTCCCCTCCCCCAGTGATCAGACTGTACATTGTAACTTTGTAGAAGGAGGAGGAAGCATTTCCTCAGTCTCCCCTCCCCCAGTGATCAGACTGTACATTGTAAGTTTGTAGAAGGAGGAGGAGGCATTTCCTTGGTCTCCCCTCCCCCAGTGATCAGACTGTACATTGTAACTTTGTAGAAGGAGGGGGAAGCATTTCCTCAGTCTCCCCTCCCCCAGTGATCAGACTGTACATTGTAACTTTGTAGAAGGAGGAGGCATTTCTTCAGTCTCCCCTCCCCAGGGATCAGACCACACATTGTAACTTTGTAGAAGGAGGAGGAAGCATTTCCTCAGTCTCCCCTCCCCCAGTGATCAGACTGTACATTTCTCTCTTCCCTCTACTATCTACATTAGTCACTTATGAAGTCTTTGCGGACACCAGACAATCCCAGGAGATGGTCCTCCCCCCCCCCCCCCCAGAGCAGACAAAGGGTGATTCCGCCACACAGGTCTCAGATTACACTCAGCTCCCTGCTCTATGCTGTGCAATGTGTGAAATCAGATCCCCCTGCCTGCTAGAGCTGAGAAATTTTCTTTTTTTTCTGTGTGCTTTAGCAGTCTGTAGAGGAGAGAGGGCTGCAGATAAATAGATACAACTTATGTAGGAGGACCAGGGCTTTTTTATTGGAGAATAGGTGCAGGAACTCCCTCCTTCTGAGTCACCCTTGTCTCCGCCCCTTACCCACCTCCGAGTACTGTCCCTTGGTTCCACCCCCTACCCACCTCCGAGTACTGTCCCTTGGTTCCACCCCCTACCCACTTCCGACTACTGTCCCTTGGTTCCACCCCCTACCCACCTCTGAGTTCTGTCCCTTGGTTCCACCCCCTACCCACCTCTGAGTTCTGTCCCTTGGTTCCACCCCCTACCCACCTCCGAGTACTGTCCCTTGGTTCCACCCCCTACCCACTTCCGACTACTGTCCCTTGGTTCCACCCCCTACCCACCTCTGAGTTCTGTCCCTTGGTTCCACCCCCTACCCACCTCCGAGTACTGTCCCTTGGTTCCACCCCCTACCCACCTCCGAGTACTGTCCCTTGGTTCCACCCCCTACCCACCTCTGAGTTCTGTCCTTTGGTTCCACCCCCTACCCACCTCCGAGTACTGTCCCTTGGTTCCACCCCCTACCCACCTCCGAGTACTGTCCCTTGGTTCCACCCCCTACCCACCTCCGAGTACTGTCCCTTGGTTCCACCCCCTACCCACCTCCGAGTACTGTCCCTTGGTTCCACCCCCTACCCACTTCCGACTACTGTCCCTTGGTTCCACCCCCTACCCACCTCCGAGTACTGTCCCTTGGTTCCACCCCCTACCCACCTCCGACTACTGTCCCTTGGTTCCACCCCCTACCCACCTCTGAGTTCTGTCCCTTGGTTCTACCCCCTACCCACCTCCTAGTACCGCCCCTTTTAGAGAATACAGAGCCAAGTGTCATTTGTATGGAATTTATTAATGATAACAAGAAAAGCAGTATAATAGATCTCCTGCAGTCAACAAGGATAGAAATCCCCAGCAACAGTAGACCCCTCCCCCAGCAACAATAGACCCCCCCAGCAACCATAATCCCCAGCCGCAACAACAGATCTCCCAGTAGCCAGCATCAATAAACCCTCCACCTGTCAGCAACAATAGACCCCTCCCTCTACAGTAGATCTCTCCTAGCAGCAAATGACCCCCTATCAACAATATACCCCCACCACCAGCAGCAATAGATCCCCCCAGTAACAATAGACTCCCATGCCAAAAATAGATCCCCTCCAGCCAGGGGTGTATTTACCACAAGGCAAACAAGGCATTTGCCTAGGGCAACATTTTTCAGGGGGCAACACCTCCCCTCGGAGGAAGGGATGGAAGAAGGGACACACGCAGCATGGGGACCTGGTGGGTTCCGAGAGAGGCTGTGGGTTTCATGACGGTGTACACACAGCCCAACTCTCCTTCCTGGGGATGTCCGGAGCTGTGAAGGTGAGTGTCTTTCTCTCTCTCTCGCCATGGGGGATGGTGGCTGGTGTATGGGGGGCAGTGGTAGTGGAAGGCTCGGGTGGGGGGCAGGGGTGTTCATGGTCAATGTCAGGGGGGGGGGTGCGCCAATTTTTGTGTTGCCTGGGGCAGCACAAAACCTAAACACACCACTGCCTCCAGCAACGATAGACCTCCCAGCACCCAGCATCAATAAACCCTCCAGCAGCCGGCAACAATAGACCCCTCCCTCAACAGTAGATCTCTCCCAGCAGCAAATGACCCCCGATCAACAATTGATATACCACCAGCAGCAATAGACCCCCCCCCAGTAACAATAGACTCCCGTGCAAAAACAGATCCCCTCCAGCAACAATAGATCTCCCAGCAGCCATCATCAATAGACCCCTCCCTCAACAGTAGATCTCTCCCAGCATCAAATGACCCCCTATCAACAACATATCCCCCACCAGCAGCAATAGACCCCCCCCCCGGTAACAATAGACTCTCGTGCAAAAATAGATCCCCTCCAGCAACAATAGATCTCCCAGCAGCCAGCATAAATAGACCCCCCCCCTCAACAGTAGATCTCTCCAAGCAGCAAATGACCCCCTATCAACAACATATCCCCCACCAACAGCAATAGTCCCCCCCCAGTAACAATAGACTCCCGTGCAAAAATAGATCTCCTCCAGCTACAATAGATCTCCCAGCAGCCAGCATCAGTAGACCCCTCCCTCAACAGTAGATCTCTCCCAGCATCAAATGACCCCCTATCAACAACATATCCCCCACCAGCAGCAATAGACCCCCCCCCCCGGTAACAATAGACTCTCGTGCAAAAATAGATCCCCTCCAGCAACAATAGATCTCCCAGCAGCCAGCATCAATAGACCCCTCCCTCAACAGTAGATCTCTCCCAGCAGCAAATGACCCCCTATCAACAACAGATCCCCCACCAGCAGCAATAGACCCCCCCCAGTAACAATAGACTCCCGTGCAAAAATAGATCTCCTCCAGCAACAATAGATCTCCCAGCAGCCAGCATCAGTAGACCCCTCCCTCAACAGTAGATCTCTCCCAGCATCAAATGACCCCCTATCAACAACAGATCCCCCACCAGCAGCAATAGACCTTCCCTCCCCCGGTAACAATAGACTATCGTGCAAAAATAGATCCCCTCCAGCAACAATAGATCTCCCAGCAGCCAGCATAAATAGACCCCCCCCTCAACAGTAGATCTCTCCAAGCAGCAAATGACCCCCTATCAACAACATATCCCCCACCAACAGCAATAGTCCCCCCCCCAGTAACAATAGACTCCCGTGCAAAAATAGATCTCCTCCAGCTACAATAGATCTCCCAGCAGCCAGCATCAGTAGACCCCTCCCTCAACAGTAGATCTCTCCCAGCATCAAATGACCCCCTATCAACAACATATCCCCCACCAGCAGCAATAGACCCCCCCCCCGGTAACAATAGACTATCGTGCAAAAATAGATCCCCTCCAGCAACAATAGATCTCCCAGCAGCCAGCATCAATAGACCCCTCCCTCAACAGTAGATCTCTCCCAGCAGCAAATGACCCCCTATCAACAACAGATCCCCCACCAGCAGCAATAGACCCCCCCCCCAGTAACAATAGACTCCCGTGCAAAAATAGATCTCCTCCAGCAACAATAGATCTCCCAGCAGCCAGCATCAGTAGACCCCTCCCTCAACAGTAGATCTCTCCCAGCATCAAATGACCCCCTATCAACAACAGATCCCCCACCAGCAGCAATAGACCTTCCCTCCCCCGGTAACAATAGACTATCGTGCAAAAATAGATCCCCTCCAGCAACAATAGATCTCCCAGCAGCCAGCATAAATAGACCCCCCCCCTCAACAGTAGATCTCTCCAAGCAGCAAATGACCCCCTATCAACAACATATCCCCCACCAACAGCAATAGTCCCCCCCCCAGTAACAATAGACTCCCGTGCAAAAATAGATCTCCTCCAGCTACAATAGATCTCCCAGCAGCCAGCATCAGTAGACCCCTCCCTCAACAGTAGATCTCTCCCAGCATCAAATGACCCCCTATCAACAACATATCCCCCACCAGCAGCAATAGACCCCCCCCCCCGGTAACAATAGACTATCGTGCAAAAATAGATCCCCTCCAGCAACAATAGATCTCCCAGCAGCCAGCATCAATAGACCCCTCCCTCAACAGTAGATCTCTCCCAGCAGCAAATGACCCCCTATCAACAACAGATCCCCCACCAGCAGCAATAGACCCCCCCCCAGTAACAATAGACTCCCGTGCAAAAATAGATCTCCTTCAGCAACAATAGATCTCCCAGCAGCCAGCATCAGTAGACCCCTCCCTCAACAGTAGATCTCTCCCAGCATCAAATGACCCCCTATCAACAACAGATCCCCCACCAGCAGCAATAGACCTTCCCTCCCCCGGTAACAATAGACTATCGTGCAAAAATAGATCCCCTCCAGCAACAATAGATCTCCCAGCAGCCAGCATAAATAGACCCCCCCCCCTCAACAGTAGATCTCTCCAAGCAGCAAATGACCCCCTATCAACAACATATCCCCCACCAACAGCAATAGTCCCCCCCCCAGTAACAATAGACTCCCGTGCAAAAATAGATCTCCTCCAGCTACAATAGATCTCCCAGCAGCCAGCATCAGTAGACCCCTCCCTCAACAGTAGATCTCTCCCAGCATCAAATGACCCCCTATCAACAACATATCCCCCACCAGCAGCAATAGACTCCCCCCCGTTAACAATAGACTATCGTGCAAAAATAGATCCCCTCCAGCAACAATAGATCTCCCAGCAGCCAGCATCAATAGACCCCTCCCTCAACAGTAGATCTCTCCCAGCAGCAAATGACCCCCTATCAACAACAGATCCCCCACCAGCAGCAATAGACCCCCCCCCAGTAACAATAGACTCCCGTGCAAAAATAGATCTCCTCCAGCAACAATAGATCTCCCAGCAGCCAGCATCAGTAGACCCCTCCCTCAACAGTAGATCTCTCCCAGCATCAAATGACCCCCTATCAACAACAGATCCCCCACCAGCAGCAATAGACCCCCCCCAGTAACAATAGACTCCCGTGCAAAAATAGATCTCCTCCAGCAACAATAGATCCCCCAACAGCCAGCATCAAAGCCCCCATTGCCATTAGATACATTCAGTGCTGGAGATGCCGGAACTACACGTTCCTGCTGAGGAGTATAGAGCATGTTTCACCTCTGTGTATTACCTGCGGATAGGCAGGAAGGGTTTACAACCACTGCAAGGATACGCCACTGGCTCTAACTGTGGGCAGATGGCAACTGGCTGGATGTGGCCCGGAGGCAGGGCTGCTGTTAGAAACCATGGGGCCCCATACAGCCAACCTGACAGACCCCCCACCCCCCTCGCTAAAAAAAATATGAATGAACACAGTGAGTGATTGGTACCGATCACTCAAGAAAGGAAGGGGATGGTAAATGTGCCCTATTTACCAGACCATTCCCCCCACTCTCCATCCTGAACGATCCTATTGTGTGATTGCAGCTGCCAATGGGAAGGAAGGGAGGGAAGCATTGCGGGGGGTGGGTTCACATGGGGGGGGGGGGGCCTTGGAAGTAGAGGAAAAAAAACATATGGCTCACAGGGAGGGTGATGAGAGCGGCGGGGGGCAATTACTGGAACCGATCCCCTGTATGTTTCTCCCTACAGCAGCTGAAAGCCAGCGGGAGGGAGAGGAGGAGAAGAAGCCGGCTTTTTGCAGAGAAGGCCATACAAGGGATCTGTTCTAGTAATTGCCCCCCCCCGCCGTGCTGATCACCTTCCCTGCCCATATCTAATTCATCCAACTGCCTGGGCCCCCCTGCTGGCCTGGGCCCTGTACAGGAGGACTGGTGGTACCCCCATATCCACGACCCTGCCCAGAGGCCATAGTTTTGAGAACTCTTGATTTGGTTCAACCAACCCCCCCCCCCCCCCGAAAAAAAAAAGAAGAATAAATAGAAAACCTCCTTGTACAGAGCCCTACACCCACAGTTGATCCAGAGGAAGGCAAAAACACATGACATAACATGGTCCAAATGGCGCCAGGCGAGAAATTCCTTCCTGATCCCATAAACCTAAGGCAGTCAGATATTCCCTCGGTCAACAACCTCTGGCGTTATTAGAAATGTTCACATCCAGTTCTGTTCTGTGAATTTAGGAATGCATCCAGATCTTTTTTTTTTTTTTTTTTTTTTAACAATCAGCTGTGCTGGCCAGAGCTAGTTCTTGAGGGAGCCTAGTCCACATTTCCACAGCTTTTTCTGAGAAGAAGCCTTTCCATAAGGTTGGAGAACAACCCAAACGTGGTTACCCCAACAGGGATATCTCCTGGCTTTAATTGCCGACTCTGTTGCTGTCTAGAAGTGTTCCCACCTTTTTGTCCTCAAGTGGTTTTGCTCTCCAGCATCTACCAAGCACTGAAATATCTTTGTTTTTTATCAGTGGAGTGACCCTTTAAGTGCTAATGAGCTTTGTGTGGTGTTCCTGTGTTTATTTTCCTCCTGTGTGTTTCAGACACCTGGACTTCTTTGAGATGGTGAGAAATGAAGATGAACTGGAACTGGCCAAAAGATTTGACCTGGTGAGTCAACCAAGAAAGTGAGCGGGTGTAAGAAAATACGTAGCGGTGTTAATGTGACAGTATAACCATACAAGAAATGGTGGGAAGGGGGTTCAACTAGGGTTAAAATGGCTGCTCTATCGCTTCCCACCATTACTTGTATTATTATACAAGTCAATGTATATACATCAATGTATGAAGCCTTTTCCGTTGACCATCAATGTAAGAAGCCTTCTCCACTGACCAAGATGACCCTTCTCCAATGACTATCAACTTAGGAAGACTTCTCCACTGGCCATCAAAATAGGAAGCATTCTCTAGTGACCCTCAATGTAGGAAGCCATCTCCACTGACCATCAATTTAGGAAGCCCTCTCCACTGACCAATAATGTAAGAAGCCTTCTGCACTGACCGTCAGAGTAGGAAGCCGTCTCCATTCACCATCAATGTAAGTAGCATTCTCCACTGACCATCACAGTAGGAAGCCTTCTCCACTGACCATAAATATAGGAAGCCATCTTCACTGACCATCAATGTCAGAAGCCTTCACCATTGACTATCATAGTAAGAGGGCCCTTCTCCAGTGACCATCAAAGTAGCAAACCGTTTCCACTGACCATCAATGTAGGACACCTTCTCCACCGACCATCAAATTAGGAAGCCTTCTCCACTGACCATCATATTAGGAAGCCTTCTCCACCGACCATCAAATTAGGAAGCCTTCTTTATTGACCATCAAAGTAGGAAGCTTGTTCCACTGACCATAAATGTAGGAATCCTTCTCCACTGGCCATCAATGTAGGTAGTCTTCTCCACTGGACATCAAAGTAAGAGGGGCCCTTCTCCACTGAGCATCAAAACAGGAAGTCTTTTCTATTGGCCATCAATGCAAGAAGCATTCTCCATTGACCATCAAAGTAAAAGGAGGTCTTCTTCACTGACTATCAATGTAGGAAGCCTTCTCCACTGATCATCAATGTAGGAAGCCTTCTCCACTGACCATCAATGTAGGAAGCCTTTTCCTTTGACCATCAAAGTAAGAAATCTTCTTCAATGACCATCAATGTAAGAAGCCTTCTCCACTGCCCATCAAAGTAGGAAGTCTTCTCCATTGACCATCAATGTAGGAAGCCTTCTCCTCTGACCATCAAAGTAAGAAGTCTTCTTCACTGACTATCAATGTAGGAAGCCTTCTCCTTTGACCTTCAAAGTAACAAATCTTCACTGACTATAAATGTAGGAAGCCTTCTCTTTTGACCATCAAAGTAAGACATATTCTTCACTGACCATCAATGTAGGAGGCCTTCTCCACTGACCATCAATGTAGGAAGCCTTCTCCACTGACCATCAGAGTATAGGAGCTCTTCTCCAATGACTTTCAATGTAGGAAGTCATTTCTCCACTGAACACCAATGTAAAAGAAGATGTTCTCCTTTGACCTCCAATGTACGGGGTCCAGATACATCATAATTATAGACCCATTTATCCAACTGTACATCCAGAGCCTCTGGTTTATAGGCCGCATACATCCTAAATATAGAACAATTGGTTAGGTTAATAACACTCTTAAATTCCCATTATCGTTTTTATCTGTCCAAATGTCTACTCAACAAAATAATTTTCCAGCTGCACATAAACACTTGTTACAGTTGGCTGAATCATCACCTTCCTGGTATACCGCCATGTTGGCAGGTCCACTCCTTGATAAATAGGTCTATTAGGGTCCATGCAGATCTCATTAGTTGGGCCTGTTGTCCATTAACAAAGAATGTCCTGAATTAACAAAGTCTGCTGAAAATAATTAGGATTAATACCGCGCATGTTTCCAATTATTACTCGGCAGGCCTGCACAGATCCAGGAGTAATTGGTTTGTTTTGCCTACACAACTGCCGAGCGGGCACAGGTTGTGTATTTTTTGTGATCTGTAGGGCAGGGGGGGAAGGGCATACTCTGGTCAGCACGTGCGCTGCACTTTTTTTTTTTCTTTTGAGGAGGGTTTAAAAGCCCTCCAGGGCCGTAAGTCCAAAAATAACTTCACAACACCAACATTTCATCTGTCTAAGGATGGCCAGCCATTGCTTGGACCATCAGTGCCCCCGGTGCAAGATCTCCAAGGCTCTTATATAGTTTTCTAAAAATGTCTGTATAGCTGTGTTGTGTTTGGCCCAAACCCGCAAATACTGTCGCATCTTCGTCTGTGGAATTCCCTGCCCCACAGAAACAAAGGGGCAGGGCTGATGACATCATTGACCTTATATGGCCATTTTTGGTTAGAACACTGTCCATATGGTCCTTTGGTCATTTTAGGTCAACAATGTCACCAGCCTACCTACCCCTTTGTTATGTGTGGCTGTGGGGTTGGGAATTCCTCCCCTAGCTGACCAGAATGGTGTGACCGTTTCCTGCAGGTTTAGGCCAGACCCAGTTGGACCTAAATGTTAGCTCATCCCTGCTAGGTTTGTAGCTGGGTGGAATCAGCTTGGCCAGTAGAAAAGAGAAAAATGGAACAAGGGCTGATATAGAACAGCATTGCTATGTGTAGAACATGTCCTATGGTCATGTGGTCATTTTAGGTCAACAATGTCACCAGCCTACCCACCCCTTTGTTATGTGTGGCTGTGGGGTCGAGAATTCCTCCCCTAGCGGCTCAGTATGGTGTGACCATCTCCTGCAGGTTTAGGCCGGACCCAGTTGGACCTAAATGTTAGCTCATCCCTGCTAGGTTTGTAGCTGGGTGGAATCAGCTTGGCCAGTAGAAAAGAGAAAAATTGAACAAGGGCTGATATAGAACAGCATTGCTATGTGTAGAACATGTCCTATGGTCCATATGGTCCATATGGTCATTTTAGGTCAACAATGTCACCAGCCTACCCACCCCTTTGTTATGTGTGGCTGTGGGGTCAGGAATTCCTTCCCTAGTGGCTCAGTATGGTGTGACCATCTCCTGCAGGTTTAGGCTGGACCCAGTTGGACCTAAACGTTAGCTCATCCCTGCTAGGTTTGTAGCTGGGTGGAGTCAGCTTGGCCAGTAGAAAAGAGAAAAATGAAACAAAGTCTGATATAGAACAGCATTGATATGTGTAGAACATGTCCTATGGTCATGTGGTCATTTTAGGTCAACAATGTCACCAGCCTACTCACCCCTTTGTTATGTGTGGCTGTGGGGTCGGGAATTCCTCCCCTAGCTGCCCAGTATGGTGTGACCATTTCCTGCAGCTGGGAGAATCAGCTTGGCCAGTAGAAAAGAGGAAAATGGAACAAAGTCTGATATAGAACAGCACTGCTATGTGTAGAACATGTCCTACAAAGCACACTGTTGGCCCGACTCTCAGCTGAGAGTCAGTTAATGTCTTAGCTGTGTTTCTGGAAATATTTTCCACTCTTGGAAAAATAAAAAAATAAAAAAATCACAATAATTTCTGAAAATATTTAAAAAAAATGTTTGGTTTCGAATAGTTTGGAATGTTTGTAGGAGGTTGGGGGAAGAAAGCTCTCCTCCAGTGGCAATTGTCCAGAATACGTTTTATTTGCACATCCGACGCGTTTTGGCAGCTACAGGTGACCCCCCCCCCCCCCCCTTCATCACGGCTGGAAAAAATCAAAAATATCTCTTTCGACTAGATTTCATGGTCAATGTGGAATGCAACTGCAGAGTTCCTAGGAAAACCCATTCTTGGCACCTACTAATCAAGGCACTTTGATATTTGCATAACTCCTTCCAAAAGCCAGTCCATTACTTGCATGAGGGCTCTTGAAAGGAGGACTGAGGCAGGGTGCTAAGATGTTCTCAGGAAGCTATGTACAGCCCCCTCCCACCAGCCATAATCTGCCTACATTGCTCAGAGAAGCACAGAGACCCAGTGATCATGTCACTGGATCTATAATAATGTAATGAACATGGAAAAGTTTTATTTGAAACTTTTATTAGCATGTTGATGAAGGGCGCAGGGAGAAACCAGGGAAAAAAAAACCTATAAGGAGCTTTAAACTTTGCAACAGCAGCTATTAGTATAACCCATAAAAAATAAGCTGCAGCCTGAAAACTTGGATGTGACGAAGTAATTGTAGGAGAAATATTATCAAACTATAACTGCGACATATTAAATATAATTGGAGTTTGCTTTTATTGAACAAAAACACATAGTTGAGGTTACGGGGGAATAGATCGACCCCAAACGGGCAATTTTGTGGCTTAAATATTTTCGCAGAGTGTACGAAATAGAAATCTCTCATTGTTTTCTGCTGAACATTGTTGAACTAACGCTGGAACCGAATTGTGTCTCTGGAATTGGCAGCGGGATTTGGCCGCCGCTGGATGAATTTTTTTTTTTTTTTTGCTTTCATTTTTGGACAGTGGCGATTATTCCGCTGGATTATTGAATATTAGGAACGTCAGGCATGCAGAAAACTTTCTTTTTTATATAACTCAAATATTTTTTTTTAATTCAAATATAATGATCGCAGAAATTGCTGGAAATTGTCTCTAGGATATCATATTTTCAGGTACATATGTCATATGGATTTACTGTTCCTGGCAATGGAACTTCTCGTGATAAACGGCTTTTATGTTTGATACAAATATATATGACATAAATGTCGCCTAAATTAGTAGATAGAACAGACTTGATTCTCTATGCTGATGTTTCTCAACCAGAGTACCATTCAGGTTCCACCGGGGGACCACGAGACAGTATGCCCTGGATCAGGGCCTGTGGGAGGGCCTGGGATGGGGGGGGGGCTGTGTGATTGGCAGCAGGACTGGGACAAGGGGTGGGTGAGAGGGGCAGCTGCCCTGGGCTCAAAGGTTTACTGTAGGGATGGGGGCACTTTCCAATTATGACAGGAGTAGTGACCGCGACAGTGATTTTGACAAGCAAGTGACTGATGGGTGTAGGATCCCCCAAGCTTGCACATCATGAATGGGGGGGGGGGCGCAGTTTGGTGTCTTTGCCTAGGGTGCTGGATGACCTTGTCCCGGCTCTGTGATGGGCAGACTCTGTGTTTGGGGGGCTCTGTGATGGATACTCAATGATTGGGGGGCTCTGTGATGACGGAGGGATTCTGTGCTGATGGGGGGGGGACTCTGATGTGTTGGGGGACTCTGATACTTTTGAGGTGTTTCTCACCAGAGTGCCTGTGGAGTTCCACCGCGGTGCCCCTGAGCATATAGTTTTCCCTGGATCAGGACCTGTAGGAGGGTCTATGATGGGGGGACTATGTGATTGGGTTTGCTCTGTGTTGGGGAGACACTATGACTGGGGGACTCTGTGATAAGGAGATACTGTGATGAGAGGACCACATTTTTCCACCAGCTGTCCACCATTGTAACACCTACTAACATAAATGTCGCCTAAATTAGTAGATAGAACAGACTTGATTCTCTATGCTGATGTTTCTCAACCAGAGTACCATTGGGGTTCCACCGGGGTGCCACGAGACAGTTTGCCCTGGATCAGGGCCTGTGGGAGGGCCCGGGATGGGGGGGGGCTGTGTGATTGGCAGCAGGACTGGGACAAGGGGTGGGTGGGAGGGACAGCTGCCCTAGGCTCAAAGGTTTACTGTAGGGACGGGAGCACTTTCCAATTATGACAGGAGTAGTGACTGCAACAGTGATTTTGACAAGCAAGTGACGGATGGGTGTAAGATCCCCCAAGCTTGCACATCATGGATGGGGGGCGCAGTTTGGTGTCTTTGCCTAGGGTGCTGGATGACCTTTTCCCGGCTCTGTGATGGGCAGACTCTGTGTTTGGGGGGGCTCTGTGATGGATACTCAATGATTGGGGGGCTCTGTGATGAGGGAGGGATTCTGTGCTGATGGGGGGGACTCTGATGTGTTGGAGGACTCTGATATTATTGAGGTGTTTCTCACCAGAGTGCCATTGGCGTTCCACCACGGTACCCCTGAGCATATAATTTTGCCTGGATCAGGACCTGTAGGAGGGTCTATGATGTGGGGGACTGTGTGATTGGGTCTACTCTGTGTTGGGGAGACACTATGACTGGGGGACTCTGTGATAAGGAGATACTGTGATGAGAGGACCACATTTTTCCACCAGCTGTCCACCAATGTAACACCTACTAACATAAATGTAAGGGGACTTTCACTGTGGACCACCATTGTAAGGGAAGCCCTTCTCTACTGACCACCAACGTAAAGCAAGGCCTTCTTTTTATGTAAATTACATTCTTCAACAGTCCATCAATATGAGGAGTCCCCCCACTTACCATAAATGTAAAAGGCCCCTTTTCTCTGCCACCAATGTAGGGGAGTCCTTCTCCAGAGACCATCAATGTACGAAGCCTTCTCCACTGGCCATTAATGTGGTAAGCCTTTTCTGTTGACCATCCATGTAGGAAGCCTTCTCCACTGACCATCAAAATAAGATGGCTTTTCTCCAATGACCATCAACTGAGGAAGACTTCTTCACAGACCATCAATATAAGAAGCATTCTCTAGTGACCATCAATGTAGGAAGCCATCTTCACTGACCATTAATGTAGGAAGCCATCTTCACTGACCATCAATGTAGGAAGCCATCTTCACTGACCATTAATGTAGGAAGCCATCTTCACTGACCATCAATGTAGGAAGCCATCTTCACTGACCATCAATGTAGGAAGCCATCCTTGCTGACCATCAATGTAGGAAGCCATCTTCACTGACCATCAATTTAGGAAGCCATCTCCACTGACCTTTAATACAAGAAGCCTTGTCCACTGATATAAGAAGCCTTGTCCACTGACCACCAAAATAGGAAGTCTTCTCCAGTGGCCATCAATGTAGGAAGCCTTTTCCACTGACCATAAATATAGGAGGCCATCTACACCGTGATGATAGGGCTTTGTGATGGAGGGACTCTGATATTACGGAAGTGCTTATCAACCAGGGTGCCATTGGGGTTCCCCCTGGGTGCTACAAGCACAGAACAAAGTTTGCCCTGGATCAGGGACTTTGGGAGGGCCTATGATGGGGGGACTGTGTGATTGGCGGGGGGCTCCGTGATTGGGGACTTTGTGATGGGGAGACACTGTGATGAGAGGACTCTGTGATTGGGGGGGGGGGGGGCTAAAATCTGATGTGATGGAGGACTTTGACATGATGGGGGGAGCTCTCAAGTGATGGGATTTGAAGGGGGACTCTCATGTGATAGGACGGCGTCTGATGTGAAGGGGGGGAGCCTGATATGATGGGAGGACCTCTGATATGAAGGGGGGACTCTGATCTGATGGGGGGGCTCTCGTGACGGTAGAACATCTGATGTGAAGGGGGGACTCTGATCCTACGGGGGGCTTACATGTGATTGGAGGACCTCTGATGTGATTGGAGGACTCCTGATATGAAGGTTGCTCTCATTTGATGTGATTGGAGGACCTCTGAAGTGAAGGGGGCTCTCATCTGTTGTGATTAGAGGACCTCTGGTGTGAAGGGAGGACTCTGATGTGATGGAGGACCTCTAATGAATTGGGGTTTCTGGTGTGAAGTTCATGGCAGCTGTGTGCATTGCCCCAGGCTCAGGTTTCCTAATGATGAGTAAAATTTATGTTTTTTACATTTTAGGCCTCATGCACACAGGATGTTTATTTAACTCTCCTAGACGCAAGCAGCGTTTTTGCAGACAAAATGCCTGACGTTTGTAAAAGTGTCTAAAGCTTTTTACAAGTTTTTAGGAGCTTTTACAGGTGTCAAGCTCTTGAGCATTCACTCTTGTTATTGGCCAGGATAAATAATATATTATAGCCATCAAAATGAATTAATGCTCATCGCTACGTGCGTCTAGAATTAAGGCACGTTTAGCAAATTTAGTAGCGCCAAGCGTTTTTCTGCCCAAACTCTGCTACTCCTGAATGCATTGGCAGTGGGGTTTTTTCCCTTCCTTTAAAATCCCCGGCCCCTTAAAGCTTCTAAAAGTCTATGTGTGCATGAACACATAGGATAACAGGGAGGGGCGTTTGGAAGCAGTAAAACAAAATGCCTGATGCAGGCCATAGACGGGCCGTTTATCAGCCGAATTGTCGGCCAATAAACTAAAAATCTGTCCGTGCCGATGCTGCCACCAATGCGCATGAAAGAATGGGACAAGAAACCAGTTTGACAGAGACGGGGGAGCGCACCGTACAATGTGACAGCAATACAAATACATTATGTTTTTATTTGGATACATTTGTAGCAACCGAAAGACTTTTCATATAAAATATAATATCGGACTGGACTTCCAGTTCATAGGAAGGATTCAGGTGTCTCCCATTCCTATGATCAATTCTTCTCCTTTTCTCCTTCCTTCCTTCTTTCCTTCCTTCTTTCCTTCCTTCCTTCCCTCCTTTCTTCTTTCCCTTCTTCTTCTCCTTCCTTCCTTCCTTCCCTTCTTTTTCATTCCTTCCTTCCTTCCTTCCCTTCTTCTTCTCCTTCCTTCCTTCCCTTCTTTTTCATTCCTTCCTTCCCTTCTTTTCCTTCCTTCCTTCCTCCCTTCCGTCCTACCTTCCTTCCTTCCGTCCATCCTTCCTTCCTTCCCTTCTTTTTCATTCCTTCCTTCCTTCTCTTTTTCTTCTCCTTCCTTCCTTCCTTCCCTTCTTCTTCCTTTCTTCCCTTCTTCTTCCTTTCTTCTTCTTCTTCTTCTTCTTTCTTCTTTCTTCTTCTTCTTTTTCCTTCTTTTTCCTTCTTCTTCTACTTTTTCCTTCATTTTCCTTCATCTTCTTTCTTCTTCTTTCTTCATTGTTCTTCTTCCTCCTTCTTCTTTCTTCTTCTTCCTCTTTTTCTTTCTTCCTCTTCTTCTTTCTTCTTCTTCCTCTTTCTTCTTCTTCCTCTTTCTTCTTCTTTCTTCTTCTTTCTTCTTCTTCCTCTTTCTTCTTCTTCTTTCTTCTCCCTTTCAACCAAATATTAATGTATGTAACAAATATCATAGGTATTTTTTTTATTCTTACTTTTTTCTTTGGAATTAGACACCCTCTCTTAGAGAATGGCTGTGATAATAGCTAGTAGTTCAAGTAGACTTGTAATGTTGAAGATGTTTCGAAGCTTACCCAAGTCACCTTTTCAGTTCTGATTAGCATCAGGAACATACCCCAGCATTTATATCCTCACAGGTGGCACTAAAACCTTGATCCAGTCACCATGGAATGTGTCAAGGCAGATACTGATTGTCCAAGAATAGAATGGGAGTTGAGAATGTTGTGGAACTATCCTGTTCTAGTTGTGGAACCATCCTTGGTGTGCACATGGTGTCAATCATTCTGGTCACATGGCTGAAGAAGTAAATTTTCAAATCTCTGTGATCAGTGTTTTAAGTGTGACCCCATACAAAGAAATTAGGGGTGTCACTTCAGGCTCTAATAGGTCCTTCTATGCTCATAACCTTTGGGGGTGCAGAGAGGGAAAGAGCTTGTCTTAGCTCTACAGAAGTCAATGAGAAAGGAAATTCAGAAGCCCCTGGAACCGCACATCACATAAAACCCTCATGTGAAGAGTGGAAGCAGCCTCAGCCTAAACTCCGTCCAGGACACAGCCCTAACATGTTTTGCCCCGCTTACAGGACTTAGTCATGGGGATGACTAAGTGGAATTATAAGTGGAAAACATTGAAGGCCTCCACCTTTGTTCAGGGATGGTTGCTTCATTTTGACATAGATGGCCTAGTTCACACCTCTTGCAAACAAGTCGTCCCAAGTCGTCCTCTCTGTCCAAAATTTGCACCTCACTGCCCTCAAAAGAATGTCTTTTCCTTAAGATTTAGGAAGACTTGACCTGTAGAACTTGCCCTCCCATGTTGGGTCGTTTGCTTGTTGGGAGGTTGACAACCTACAGGGCTTTGTAATCCTCACAACATCGTATTGCATATACCAAGTAACTTGGCTTGAGTTTGGATGTTGGGTCTTTTGGATGTACAAGCTTCTGAATGTCCATTTTTCTTAAGATGTAGAAAGACTTGACCTGTAGAATGTGCCCTCCCATGCTGGGCCCTTTGTTTGTTGGGAGGTTGACAATCTACGGGTCTTTGTATTCCTACAACATTGCACGGCATAGACCAAATAGCTTGGCTTGAGTTTGGGTGTTTGGTCTTTTGGATGTACAAGCTTCTGAAAATCCATTAGGATGTAGGAAGACTTGACCTGCAGAATTCTCTCTCCTATGGTGGGCCATTTGTTTGTTGGAAGGTTGACAACATATAGATATACTGTTCGTATCCCTCACAACACTGCAATGCATATACCAAGTAACTTGTCTTGAGTTTGGGTGTTGGGTCTTTTGGATGTACAAGCTTCTGTCTCAGCAAATTGCTGGGCTAGAAATATACAGGGATTGAATGTTAGTTAAAGATGTTATTGGTAATACAAGTTCTCATAGATCTTCATATAATGATCCTACATATGAGACAGTGCTATACCTTTGAGCAAGAAGATGTTTCATATTGGTACTTTTAAGACAGTATATATACAGAAGGTATCAATGTCTATGTATAATAATTTTTTTTGTTTGTTTTTGGAATGAATTTTTGACAATATTCAGACATCGAGTACAAATCACTGTAATCTTGTTCCCTTTCAGGTTCATATAGACACCAAAAGTGCCACCCAGATGTTTGAGCTGATAAAGAAGAAGATGAAGCACACGGATGGGTACCCTTACCTGCTGTCCATCCTTCAGCACTGCCTGCAGATGCCGTGTAAGTACGGTACGTCAGTAGGGGCCCTTCCTCTGAGTGGTGGTGGAAGTCTATGAATGGAGAGGAGAAGCTTACTTAACTTTCAAACTTCCAAATGCTGTGATTGGCTATTAGTTGGTATGATTGGCAAATACATTGTTTTAAAAAGGAGGAGCTTCAAAGTGGTCAAAGATGCTCAACCTTGGCTGCTAATTTAGGAGCTGTTGGGCTCCTTGCTGCATGCCAAGCGCTCTTCTCCAGTGTTAGGACACAGAAGCAAATGGTACTCAGTGGTAATGTACAAAATGGGTCCATCAAGCTGAACAAAAACAATGCAACCCGGGTCCACGTATGTCTTTCACCAGATTGCTACCATATGTAGTAGTCTAGACATCCAGATTATCATTAATGTCATCAAATATCCAACATATAATTCTTTAGCCAGCTTAAATAATAGCTAAAAATCAAAACCGTCAGCAGTGGCAGGAAAGCCATCTAAGTCTCTGCATTTGGGGGCTGCCATTGGTCAATATTCCTCTACAGCAGATCTCCTTAGCCTTTCTCAGATTGGCCAATAGAGGGTAGAGATGTAAACTCTACGGGCTAATGCGCTTCTGTGAATCAAGTCTTCTTAAGAGTCTTTGATGTAGGAGTTGATACTCCGAAACACAGCAGTAGCAGCAGGAGAGCTCCCTAAGTCACTCTACTTGGGGATTACCATTCCTCAGCATTCCTTTACAGTAGTTGCACTTCAAAATCTCCTTAGCTCTTCTCAGGTTGGCCAGCAGAGGGTAAGGATGTAACTGCACCCAGCGATGCGCTTCCAGGTATCAACCCCTTCGTAAGAGCTTCTGCTGAAGAAGTTGATACCCAGAAATGCATTAGTATAGGCAAGAGAGCCTCCTAAGTCACTTCATTTGGAGGCTGCTATTCCCCTACAGCAGTTCCACTTCGAGAACTCCTTAGCCTTTCTCCGGTTGGCCAGTAAAGTGTGGAGATGCAACTGTACCTATTGACTCATTTTCAGATATTTACCCCTTTGCCAGAATTCCTGATGAAGGGTTTGATACTCCAAAATGTGTTAGTATTGGCAAGAGAGCCCCCTAAGTCACTCTACATGGAGCCTGCCATTCCTCAGTGTTCCTCTATAGCAGTTCAACTTCGTGACCACTAGAGATGAGCGAATTATTCAAAAATTCGGTTCGGCTGATTCGCCGAATTCGCGGAATAAACTTGCTTCGAGCCGAATATATTTGCTGCGAATTTAACTTATAAAAGGGTGTTTCTAGGCTTCAGAGAGCCTTTATATTAGTGCAGAACACTGTACCTTTAATTTAAATGCCCTTGGAGTCTGCTGGGGAAGAGAAATAATACTGTCAGTCAGTATGACATGCAGATGAGTGCCGTCGATCTTAGAATCACCGCACACTTCACTCATTTGGGCAGTCACGGGGCCAAAACCAGAGTGTGGAGCCACAGTGTGGCGGTGGAGGCAGCAGCAATGGGAGGCCATACAGCACCCTATGACAAAATGGAACCCACCAGCAGTGTGAGGAGACCTGAAAGTGGCACATGGCAGAGTGTGGCGATGGAGACAGCAGCAATGGGAGGCCGTACAGGGACCCATGACACACTCTGGACCTGGCAGCAGCATGAGGAGTCGGTACGGGGGCCCATGGCAGATTACGGGCCTGGCAGCAGCATGAGGAGGCGGTACAGGGGCCCATGGCAGAGTGGCGGAGCGTAAGCAGCTAAAATTGAAGGCCATACAGAGGCCTATGTTAAAAAGTCCCCCCAGCAGCAGCGTGGGGAGACGACTATCAAGAGTCCAATGGCAGAGTGGCGGAGCAGAAGCAGCTTCAATTGAAGGCCATACACAGGCCTAGGTTTAAAAGTCCCTCACAGTTAATTCCAATAACGAACTCTACTCCTCCGTGCAATCTACTTACGAGACCCTGGGCAGGTCTGGGTCAAATTTGTGGTAGAGACTGGTTTTGTTCAGCCATGCTTGAGCGAGTAATAACAGGTCTGTGCTGCCCTTTGGTGTCTGGCTTAATGCGCACAACACTGAACGTCCCAGCGTTTGTCAACGATTTGCCGTTAAGTGATGCAAACCCGCTGAACCACGTTCATGAGGAGCCGGTACAGGGGGCCATGAATCAGTATGGACCTGGCAGCAGTGTGAGGAGACCCGAAAGTGGCACATGGCGCAGGGTGGCGGTGGAGGCAGCAGTATTCGGAAGCCATACACAGGCCTAGGTTTAAAACTGGAACCCAGCAGCGTGAGCAGACGACAAAGACGCACATGGCAGAGGATGGATCTGGCAGCAGTATGAGAAGGCGGTACAGGGGCCCGTGGCACAGTGTGGTGATGGGGGCTACAGCAACTGGATGCCAGAAAGTGGCCGATAGGGCTGTATACTGCATGGAATTATAAAGTTGTAAAGACAGCGGCCTATAAGGCTATACACACTATAACAATCATGACTTGATTGACCATTGGCCTATAAGGCTATACACAGCATGAATATCATGACTTATTCTGAGAGTGGTTTGGAAGGCTATATACAAAAAGTAATTCATGAGCTGTCCAGACAGCGGACAATAAGTACATATATACAAATCAATTCATCAGCTGTCCAGCCAGCGGCCTCAAAGGCGACACATATAGAAAGCAATTCATGAGCTGTTCAGACAGCGGCCTCTAAGGCGACAGATATACAAAGCAATTCCCGAGGTGTTCAGTGAGCGGCTTGAACGGCTAGGTTATTACTAAATATATCTTTCTGGCCAAACATCGGCCTATAAATAGATGTCTACACAGTGACAAAAAAGTAGGTCGCCTTACAGCGGCGTATCCTACAAATTGACATTATAAGAAATGGTTTAGACCAAAAAAAAAAAAAAAAAACTTTGATGCGATGCTATACCTTAGTAGATTGTGGAAAGTCGACAAGTCAAGCGTAACTGTGTACATTACAGAAAATCTTAACAAGACAACCAAACATGTGGCCAAACCGTGACCGATACAACAAGTTAACAATGTAAGAGACAGGAGGGGGGCCAAACCGTGCCCAATAAATAAACAGTCCACCTCATTGATGAGATGGACAACACGTGTCAAATAAATATTTAAAAAAATTGCTATTCCATCGGTCTGGAACTGGTCGACTATAAATAATTAAAAAGTTTAAATTCATGTGACAGTCGTCCAGCGACGTATAAATAATTTAAAAACACCAATTCATGAGGGGCCCGACCAGCAGAGTATAAGTCATTAAAAAGGTTCAATTCATGTGACGGTCGTCCAGCGAAGTATAAATAATTTAAAAACCCCAATTCATGAGGGGCCCGACCTGCAGAGTATAAGTCATTAAAAATGTGCAAAACATGAGTCGGCCGACCAGCAGCCTCTCAATAAAATATATATACAAATGTACGGATCAGGTGGAGGTCTTCCATTTGTCCCTAATAACATGTTTGGGGCATGATTCATGGCGGATTTAGTCAGTTGTGTCAGGAACTGGTGGTTTGAAATCCAGACTAATCCACGCCTGATTCATTTTCACAAACGTGAGTCTCTCCACACTTTGGGTGGACAGTCGTGTCCTCCGCGGAGTTACAATACCTCCTGCCGCACTAAACACGCGCTCCGATGCCACGCTACTGGCCGGGCATGACAGCCTTTCAAGGGCAAATTCAGCTAGTTGGGGCCAAAGGTCAAGTTTCGTTGCCTAGTAGTCAAGGGGATTGTCTACCTCGGTTGGCAGGGTGCTGTCCAAGTAGGCCCAAGCCTGTTGTTTGAGGTCCTGCTCCAGGTCCACCTGATGCTGCTGCTGCTGCGGCTCGTTAGTAGTTTCCTCACTGCGCTGGTGAAGAAAGCTACTCATCATCGACTGCAGACTGAGGCAGCCGCTGCTGGTGGAGCTGCCACTGCTCCTACCACCCCACCCCTCCCCTGCTGCCATGGCAGCGGAACGCGAGCGCACAGGGCCCACAGTGTCTGAGGATGGACGTTGGCGGAGAAAGGCAGAGACCAACTGACTACATAGGTGGTTTTTATAGTACTTTATTTTGGCCTCCCTCTCAGCAGGTGTGAAAAAGGCCACCATTTTTGAACGGTAGCGAGGGTCCAACAAGGTGGACAGCCAAAAGTCATACCTCTGTCTGATGGTTATTATTCGGCTGTCGCTACGCAAGCAACCGAGCATGCTATGGGCCATTTGTGCCAAGGAATGCGAGGGACTCCCTGCCTCCATCTCCACAGCATACTGCCACGGTGCGTCTGGGTCCTCTGTCTCCTCCTCCTCCTCCTCTACCAGATGCTCCTGCTCCTCCACTCCTGTCCGCTGAGTGGAAAAACCACCCATTTCACTCAATAATTCCTGAGCACCAATGTCCTCCTCTACCTCCTCCTCTTCTTCCTGTCCTGCCCCCACAGGGGTCATGTGGCGTTGAGATCTGTGCGCCATGTCTACCGCACCCTGACCAGCCATTGTTAACAGCATTTGTTCCAGGACGTGCAACAGAGGAATGACGTCGTTCATCCCATAGTCCTGCCGACTCACGAATAGCGTGGCCTCCTCAAAGGGCCTGAGCAAGCGGCAGGTGTCACGCATGAGCTGCCAATGGCTGACATCTAAGTTACACAGGGAGTACCTTTATCCGCTTGTAACATCAGGAAATCGGTGATGGCCTTTCGCTGTTCGTAAAGGCGGTCTAACATATGTAGGGTTGAATTCCACCTTGTTGCAACGTCGCAGATCAGGCGATGCTGTGGAATTCCGTTCTGCTGCTGCAGCTCAAGGAGGGTGTGCTTTGCAGTGTAGGAATGGCTGAAATGCATGCAAAGTTTACGTGACATTTTAAGGATGTCTTGCAGTGGGATGGTGGATTTTAGGAACCGCTTGACAACCAGATTGAACACGTGAGCCATGCATGGCGCATGGCACAACCTTCCTTGACGCAGAGCAGACACCATGTTGGTGGCGGCTGAGGACACGGCGGAAGAAGAGGTGGTAGAGGCGGACATCTTTGCTGGACCAAGGACGTGCAAACGTGGAGGCAAAAGCGGCGTGACCTGTCCAAGTTGCTGGTACGGCTGTGCCGGCACCACCTTCACCCAGTGCGCCGTAAATGACATGTACTGTCCCTGACCGTAGTTACAGCTCCACACGTCGGCGCTGCCGTGCACTTTGGCAGAGACCGACATGCTCAAAGACTGGCCCACCATCTCTTCTACATGTGAATGCAGGGCTGGCACTGCCTTTTTGGCGAAGAAATGACGGCTTGGCACTCTCCACCGCGGCGCGGCACAAGCCATCATTTCTCGGAAAGGTGCTGAGTCCACCACTTGGAAAGGGAGGGACTGCAGCACCAGCAACTTGGACAGGAGGACGTTCAGCTTTTGCACCGTCGGGTGCGTGCTCGCAAACTGTTGTCTCTTGGAAACGGATTCCAAGAAAGACTGCTGACGGAATCCGTGAAGAGGAGTAGCAGGAGAAGGAGCATCTGAACGAGCGGAAGATGCCAACGAGCGACAACTCCCCTCAGCAGAGGTGTTTGAGCCTTGACTGGCTGATAGAGGGCGATTGACGTCGGGTGACGGAGCAAGTAACGGAGCGGGTGATGGAGCGGGGGCTGGGGCAGGCAGAACCGCCGTATCTTTATCACGGTTTTCCCAGGCCACCGAATGGCGACGCTGCATATGCTGACACAACGCTGTAGTCCCAACATGGGCCCCCTGGCCACGCTTGACTTTCTGGCCACATAGTCGACATACGGCTACGTTTACTTCCTCGGGCGGCTTGACGAAAAATTGCCACACCGCCGAGTAGGAAACTTTGCCCCCGCTACTCCTCACTGGCTGACTGCTACTTCCTCCGTGCACACCGGCACCACTACTGGCCGTGGTGGTAGGCTGCAGTGGAGCTTGTGCTCTACTCCGTGGCCGTTTGCCTCCACTGACACTGCTGCGACCCTGCTGCCTCCTGGGCAACCCACCGACTGTTTTGCTGGCTGGCAAGCTGCCACCCTCTTCTCCTGATGATGCGGAAGCAATAGCCTGATGACGACGAGGCTGCCAAGTGCGATCAACCTCCTCATCATCAAGTAGGGTCTCCGCCTCACTACTAGCCCCCTCGGCTGCGTCTGGGTCAGGAGACAGACCTGTCTCTAGACCGGCTACCGAGCCACTCTCCTCGCCACTACTTCTTCGCCTGGCTGCTGAAGAGGCGGATGTCTCCCCCCGTTCCTGACCGCCCTCTGTTAGCTCTTCCTCACTGTACAGTGGGGCTGAGCCCACAGCATGCGATACTTCGCTTGGTGAGGGAACACCAAAGGACAGGGGCAGGTCGAGGACCCGTGATTTCAGTGGGCTTGCTCCCGGGCCATGCCAACTAACGGTTGTGTCTGACGTACACACCGACCGTTGGCTGTAGGTGTCAGAGGTGACCTGGGAAGAGGAAGACGACCGAGTCAACCAATCGATGACGGCAGGGTTGTCGGTGGAGACACGACCGCTGGATGACACCGGGAGCACTGGCCTCTGGCTGCGACTAGTGCTGCCTCGACCCCTTCCTCTGCTGCCACGTCTGCTCGCTCCTGAAACATTGCCTCCTCTGCCACTCCTCTGCATGTTGTCTGACATACTCTTTAATTCAATAAGCACCCCAAAAATAAAACCGGATTTAACTCTTTGAACGTACAATAGTGGTTGTGAAGCAGAAAGTCAGTTTATTGTACACAATCGGTCAATTGCAGCTTGTCGTTGGCTGGAAACTGTACGTTTCTGTCACTGGAATGCACTAATCACCCAAAAAATATTACCGCCAGCCGGCGTGTAAATGGATTTAACTCTTTGAATGTACAATAGTGGTTGTGAAGCAGAAAGTCAGTTTATTTTGCACAATCGGCAAACTGCAGCACCAACTGTGCACGACAGCCACCAAAAAAAAAAAGGGTGTATGTCACTTTAAATTTTCGATTCTTTGATAGCTGTGGCCCTAAGTAACGATTCTGTGTTCCTGAGTAACGATTCTGTGTCCCTGAGTAACGATTCTGTGTCCCTGAGTAACGATTCTGTGGCCCTAAAGTCTCTGTGGCCCTAACTCTGTCCCTAATACACAGAGGTCTGTCTCTCTTGAATGACCGGAGGCTAATGGAGAATTCTAAGATGGCCGCGATTTATAGCTCCACCATTACACAGTGCTGGCTGGCTGCTGATTGGCTAATGCGATCACATGTCATGAATGCATTATGGGTCAGCGCGCCTTGTCTGCGCGCCTTCCCAGAGATCCCCGCCCCATCTTCTCTGTCCATTTTCTCCGTCGCCACACATGTCGCCGCCATTTTTGGGAAAATTCGATTCGTGCATCCGAAGTTTGCTAATCTTCGGATTCGTCGCGAATAGAATTTTTCCAAATCTTCGGAACGAATTCCACTTCGTCATGTTCGATTCGCTCATCTCTAGTGACCACCTTAGCTCTTCTCAGGTTGGCCAGCAAAGGGTAGAGATGTAACTGTACCCACAGATGCATTTCTGGGTATTGACCACTTCCTCAGAGTCTCTGATAAAGCAGTTGATACCCCAAAATACATTAATAATGGCAGGAGAGCCCCCTAAGTCACTCCACTTGGAGATTGCCATACTTCTACAGCAGTTCCACTTCAAGATCTCCTTAGTACTTCTCATGTTGGCCAGTAGAGGTTAGAGAAGTAACTCTGCCCACTAATGCATTTCCAGGTAGCAGACCCCTTCGTAAGAGTCTCTGTTGAAGAATTGGATACTCAGAAATGTGTTAGTATTGGCAACAGAGCCCCCCCAAGTCACTCCATTTGAAGATTGCCATTCCTTTACAGTAGGTCCACTTCAAGATCTCCTTCGAACGTTTCAGGTTGGCCAGTAGAGCGTTTCCCGTTCTCTGCACATCAGCCCTGTTTTTAGTCAGTTAATTTCAATTTAATTGCAAGTCTCAAGTTTCTTTTAGGATAATGATATTGTCTTCTACAATACATATACCTTTCTTGTTTCTAGAATCATTGTTACTGTTTTTATGTCAAGACACAAATGCTTTAGTACACCTGGTATTATGCATGACCCCATTAAACTGACAGAGGGGCCCGAGAATCGAAAGCAGAGTACAGGGGGTCAGCAGGGCAGAAGATAGGGTCAGCAGTTTGTAGGGCAGTGTACAGGGGCATTCATTTGTACAGTAGTGTAGAGGGGTTTGCAGGGCGGAGGGCAGGGTTCAGAAGGGCAATGTACAGGGTCCACAGGGTGGAAGACAAGGGCCAACAAGGCAATGTACAATGGTTCGCAGGGTGGAACACAGGAGTCAAAAAGGCAGTGTGCAGGGGTCAGCAGAGCTAAGGACAGGGGTCAGCAGAGCCAAGGACAGGGGTCAATGCTGGCAGGGAGAGGACAGGGGTCACTGCTGGCAGGGCAGAGAGACAGGGGTCACTGCTGGCAGGGCAGAGAGACAGGGGTCACTGCTGGCAGGGCAGAGAGACAGGGGTCACTGCTGGCAGGGCAGAGAGACAGGGGTCACTGCTGGCAGGGCAGAGAGACAGGGGTCACTGCTGGCAGGGCAGAGAGACAGGGGTCACTGCTGGCAGGGCAGAGAGACAGGGGTCACTGCTGGCAGGGCAGAGAGACAGGGGTCACTGCTGGCAGGGCAGAGGGACAGGGGTCACTGCTGGCAGGACAGAGGACAGGGGTCACTGCTGGCAGGACAGAGGACAGGGGTCACTGCTGACAGGGCAGAGAGACAGGGGTCACTGCTGGCATGGCAGAGGACAGGGGTCACTGTTGACAGGGCAGAGGACAGGGGTCACTGTTGGCAGGGCAGAGGACAGGGGTCACTGTTGGCAGGGCAGAGGACAGGGGTCACTGTTGGCAGGGCAGAGGACAGGGGTCACTGTTGGCAGGGCAGAGGACAGGGGTCACTCAGGTGCCATTAACCCATTACTGCCTGAGAGTGCAATCCTTCTCTAGCTTATTGTGATCCTTCTTCTTCTTTTGTTGGTTCGGTCAGCAGGGAAGGGACAATCGCTCAGAAAGCCCGACTTTATTTTATGATTGGATAGAGAGGGGAAGGGTTGGATCTTTCTATTTGTTCGATCTTAAATGCCGTCACCGAGATATCTCTTCTCATCCTGATCTTACAGCCATCATCTAGACAGAAAGTAAGGGTAAACCTCCCTCATGTGGACATATAAAAAAAAAGCCAATACGTGTTGGGGTTCCAAGGATCCTGCTTCATCGGGGCTCTGCGCTGTTGTAGGGGGACCCCTTTTAACCCCTGAAACATGTTAGCTTTTTATGATACAAAATTCGAAACAAAAATAAAATCTGGGTGTAATGGGTGCTTTGGGTGCTTTCCTCCCTGAACAATCAGTCCCTGCTGGAGCAAAGAACCAACTGTACGGCCACCTGTCCCAGAATCACAAGTTGTCCAGCATCCTCGGGGGTGGATACCAGCGGCTTATTAAATGTTCTAATGATGTCAGTGGCTATAATTCTACAACTCTGACTTGTCTGTGGTTGTAGAACAACCAGTCCCAGCATGCACTTTCCGCTTCTTTATGGTACTATTAGTTACAGCAGAATCCTTGCAGCTTGTATTTGTTACGTCTAACCACCATTGTCTCTAATTGGACCCAGACAAACGTAACGGGAGTAATCTGCAGCACTGGCAGCTCCTGGACCGGATACTACAGCAAATCGTCCTTCAGGATGAGAGCGGAGAAGATCCCGATGTGTCCGCACTGGAGAACTTCAATGTCAAGAATATTATAAAGATGTACGTTCTCTGTACCCCCCAACCCCCACCTCTCTATATATTTTACTGTTTTTAAGTATCACTATCTGCACCAGAGGAGCTTACACTTTAATGCATTATAACACTATTATTATACATTTATATAGCTCTGACATATACCGAAGCGCTGTACACAGAACATTGAGCCAGCCACATCAGTCTCTGCAGCAGAGGAGCTGACACCCTAATGTCCCCTCCCCCACAGTCACATCAGTCTCTGCAGCAGAGGAGCTGACACCCTAATGTCGGCCCACAGTCACACACTATTATTATTATACATTTATATAGCTCTGACATATACCGCAGCGCTGTACAGAGATCCCTGAGCCAGTCACATCAGTCTCTGTACCAGAGGAGCTTACACTCTAATGTCCCCTCCCCCACAGTCACATCAGTCTCTGTACCAGAGGAGCTTACACTCTAATGTCCCCTCCCCCACAGTCACATCAGTCTCTGTACCAGAGGAGCTTACACTCTAATGTCCCCTCCCCCACAGTCACATCAGTCTCTGTACCAGAGGAGCTTACACTCTAATGTCCCCTCCCCCACAGTCACATCAGTCTCTGTACCAGAGGAGCTTACACTCTAATGTCCCCTCCCCCACAGTCACATCAGTCTCTGTGCCAGAGGAGCTTACACTCTAATGTCCCCCACAGTCATCACTGCACCAGAGGAGCTGAGACTCTAATGTCCCCTCCACCCAGTCACATCAGTCTCTGTGCCAGAGGAGCTTACACTCTAATGTCTCCTCATTCACAGTCACATCAGTCTCTGCACCAGAGGAGCTTACACTCTAATGTCCCCTCCCCCACAGTCACATCAGTCTCTGTACCAGAGGAGCTTACACTCTAATGTCTCCTCATTCACAGTCCCATCAGTCTCTGCACCAGAGGAGCTTACACTCTAATGTCCCCTCCCCCACAGTCACATCAGTCTCTGTACCAGAGGAGCTTACACTCTAATGTCCCCTCCCCCACAGTCACATCAGTCTCTGTACCAGAGGAGCTTACACTCTAATGTCCCCTCCCCCACAGTCACATCAGTCTCTGTACCAGAGGAGCTTACACTCTAATGTCCCCTCCCCCACAGTCACATCAGTCTCTGTACCAGAGGAGCTTACACTCTAATGTCTCCTCATTCACAGTCCCATCAGTCTCTGCACCAGAGGAGCTTACACTTTAATGTCCCCTCCCCCACAGTCACATCAGTCTCTGTACCAGAGGAGCTTACACTCTAATGTCCCCTCCCCCACAGTCCCATCAGACTCTGTACCAGAGGAGCTTACACTCTAATGTCCCCTCCCCCACAGTCACATCAGTCTCTGTACCAGAGGAGCTTACACTCTAATGTCCCCTCCCCCACAGTCACACACTATTATTATACATTTATATATCTTTGACATATACCGCAGCGCTGTACAGGGAACACTGAGCCAGTCACATCAGTCTCTGTACCAGAGGAGCTGACACTTTATAATGTCCCTTCACAGTCAACCAACTATAGAGGATATAGCTGTGACATATTCTATAATGCTGTACAGAGAACACTAGGCCATCCATGTTACTATCTGAACCAGAAGAGCTCACGCTCTAATACCCCTCTCCCCCATTTCAATAGATCTTACATACACTATATTGCCAAAAGTATTGGCCCCGCCCTCCATATCATGTGATTCAGGTGTTCCAATCCCCTCCATATCATGTGATTCAGGTGTTCCAATCCCCTCCCAATCATGTGATTCTAATGTTCCAATCCCCTCCATGGACACAGGTGTATACAATCCATCCCCTAGGCATGCAGACTGCTTCTACAAACATTGGTGAAAGAATGGGTCGCTCTCAGGAGCCCAGTGACTCCAAGCGTGGTCCCGTGATAGGTGGCCACCTGGGCAATAAGTCCATCCGTGACATTTCCTGGCTACTAAATATTCCACGCTCAACTGTTAGTGGGATTATAACAAAGTGGAAGCCACTGGGAACAACAGCCACTCAGCCACCAAGTGGTAGGCCACGTCACATGACAGGGCGGGGTCAGCGCATGCTGAAGCGCACAGTGCGCAGAAGTCACCAACTGTCTGCAGAGTCAATAGCTCAAGACCTCCAAACTTGGTGTGGCCTTCAGATGAGCCCAACAACAGTGCGTAGAGAGCTTCATGGAATGGGTTTCCATGGCCGAGCAGCTGCATCCAAGCCTTCCATCACCAAGTGCATTGCAAAGTGTCGGATGCCGTGGTGTAAAGCACGTTGCCACTGGACTCTAGAGCAGGGGAGACCTGTTCTCTGGAGTGACCAATCATGCTTCTCTGTCTGGCAATCCGATGGACTTGTCTGGGTTGGGCGATTGCCAGGAGAACGGTACTTGCCTGACTGCATTGTACCAAGTGTAAAGTTTGGTGGAGGGGGGATTATGGTGTGGGGGTGTTTTTCAAGGGTTGGGCTTGGCCCCCTAGTTCCAGTGAAAGGAACTCTTAAGGCGACATTTTGGACAATTTCATGCTCCCAACTTTGTGGGAGGAGTTTGGGGATGGCCCCTTCCTGTTCCAACATGACTGCCCACCAGTGCACAAAGCAAGGTCCATAAAGACATGGAGGAGCCAGTTTGGGGTGGAGGAACTTGACTGTCCTGCACAGAGTCCTGACCTCAACCCCATAGAACACCTTTGGGATGAATTAGAGCGGAGACTGCGAGCCAGGCCCCCTCCCCCGACATCAGTGCCTGACCTGACAAATGTGCATCTGGAAGAATGGTCCAACCTTCCCATAGACACTCTCCTAAACCTTGTGGACGGCCTTCCCAGAAGAGTTGAAGCTGTTATAGCTGCAAAGAGCGGGGCCAACTCAATATTGAACCCTACGGACTAAGACTGGGGGGCCATTAAAGGTCATGTTTGTGGAAAGGCCGACGGCCCAATACTTTCGGTAATATAGTGTATACCGCAGTGCAGAGAACATTGGATCTGACGTGTCTGTTAACATCTGAACGGACGTGGTCACAGTCAAGTCTTTCCCTGGGGGGGGGGGGGATGTAGTGAATGGCGTCCAGCTGTATGATATTCCTGAAGCAGATTTGCTTTCTTACTTTCAGGTTAGTAAATGAGAACGAGGTGAAGCAATGGCGGGAACAAGCAGAGAAGTTCAGGAAAGGTAAGTGGCTCTGTGTACGGATGACATTGGGGGTGTTCATATTGTCGGCTCTAGGATGGCATTGGGGTTGGCTGATGAGGGGCTGTACTATATTGAGATATCAAAAAATGTATATTTTATGACATGAATCTCATCATTACAGCTCATCGATTATGACGACAAAAACAGAACTTGTGTCCCCTTATACCAGGCATCCCAACCTCTCAGTATCCCGCATCACAGTGACCCCTTACATCAAGAGTCCACAGCATAGTCCCTCACCCCCAATACATCAGGAGTCCTCATCACAGTCCCCTCTTACATCAGCAGTCCTTATCCAAGCCCCTCCCTCTATATTCCAGGAGTCCTCCCTACATCCTCCTAGCAGATTCCCCCTTAAATCAGGCACCTCCCATCATAGTCTCCCCTTACATCAGGAGTCCTCCTTAAGGTCAACCCTTACATCAGTGTCCCACATTACAGTCCTCCTCACAGCAGGAGTGCTTATCACAGTTCCCCCTTCATACATCAGGAATCCCCAGCAGATTCCCCTTTAAATCAGGTACACCCATCATAGTCCCCCCTTACATCAGCAGTCCTCGTCAAAGTCCAACCTTACATTAATGTCTCCACATTACAGCCCCTCCCCTACATCAGGAGTACTCATCAGAGCCCCCCTTATACATTAGAAGTCCCTCATCAGAGCCCTCCTCTTATCAGGTACTCCATTAGAATGCCCTTTTACATCAGGGTCCCCGTCAGAGTGTTCCCTTGAATCAACTGTCCCCATCAGAGTGTTCCCTTGAATCATCTGTTCCCATCAGAGTGCCCCCTTACATTAACTGTTAACATCAGAATTCCCCCCTTTTATCACCTGTCCCCTTCAGAGTGCCCCCTACATCATCTGTCCCCATCAGAGTGCCCCCTTACATCACCTGTCCCCATCAGAGTGCCCCCTTACATCAACTTTCCTCATCAGAGTGCCCCCTTACATCACCTGTCCCCATCAGAGTGCCCCTTTACATCATCTGTCCCCATCAGAGTGCCCCCTTACATCACCTGTCCTCATCAGAGAGCCCCCTTACATCATCTGTCTCCATCAGAGTGCCCCCTTGCATCACCTTTCCCCATCAGAACCCCTCCTTACACCAATTGTCCCAATCAGAGTGCCCCCTTACATCACCTGTCCTCATCAGAGAGCCCCCTTACATCATCTGTCCCCATCAGAGTGCCCCCTTGCATCACCTTTCCCCATCAGAACCCCTCCTTACACCAATTGTCCCAATCAGAGTGCCCCCTTACATCAGTTACCTCCATCAATGCTACTTACATCACTTGTCTCAGTCAGAGTTCCCTCTTACATCACCTGTCCCCATCAGAGTGCCCCCTTACATCAACTGTCCCCATCAGAATGCCCCCTTACATCACCTGTCCCCATCAGAGTGCCCCCTTACATAACCTGTCCCCAGCAGAGTGCCCCCTTACATCACCTGTCCCCATTAGAGTGCCCCCTTACATCACCTGTCCCCATCAGAGTGCCCCCTTACATAACCTGTCCCCAGCAGAGTGCCCCCTTACATCACCTGTCCCCATCAGAGTGCCCCCTTACATCACCTGTCCCCATCAGAGTGCCCCCTTACATCACCTGTCCCCATCAGAGTGCCCCCTTACGTCACCTGTCCCCATCAGAGTGCCCACTTACATCACCTGGCCCCATCAGAGTGCCCCCTTACAGGGGTGTAAGAAAAACTGGGGGTTTACAGCCCCATCAGCACCACCCTAGATCCCGGTATATGGTTGAAGAAGGAGTATGTGTAAGTTTCTTGTGGGTGAGGACATCTAGTGACCCTCCACAAATGCTAACAGCGGTCACTGACTTGGCTTCGTTTAGCAACAAAGCCATTGATGTCCATGTCAGCATTTAGAGGACATGCAGAGCACGTGGTCATAGGTTTTAGGCCGGTGGGTTGTCACGTGTTGAAATGTTCCTCCTCTGTCCCTCCTCCAGAGCACACGGAGCTGACCAGCCGGCTGGAGAGGAAGGAGAGGGAGTGTGAGACGAAGACTCAGGAGAAGGAGGACATGATGAAGACCCTCAACAAGATGAAGGACAAGCTTCAGAAGGAGTCGGTGGAGCTACGCCATGCCCGGGACCAGATGGGGGAGCTGATGGCTCAGCTGAACGAGTTCCCGGTAAGAGAGAAGGGGGATCCGTGGATTTGGGGCAAAAATTTCCCACCTGATTTATACTAAAATTCACCAAAAGAGACTGGAGAGCGGCCCACCCAATGGATATTGGTTCAGTGGTCTCCAAACTGCAGCCTGGGGGCTGGATGAAGCACTTTGCCTACCTTTATCTGACCCTTGGGGCACTATGCCACCAACTGACCCCAATGATGGGGCACTATTCCACCAACTGACACCAATAATGAGGCACTATTCCACCAACTGACACCAATGATGGGGCACTATTCCACCAACTGACACCAATGATGGGGCACTATTCCACCAACTGACACCAATGATGGGGCACTATTCCACCAACTGACACCAATGATGGGACACTATTCCTCCCACTGACACCAATGATGGGGCACTATTCCTCCCACTGACACCAATGATGGGGCACTATTCCTCCCACTGACACCAATGATGGGGCACTATTCCTCCCACTGACACCAATGATGGGGCACTATTCCTCCCACTGACACCAATGATGGGGCACTATTCCTCCCACTGACACCAATGATGGGGCACTATTCCTCAAACTGACACCAATGATGGGGCACTATTCCTCCCACTGACACCAATGATGGGGCACTATTCCTCCCACTGACTCCAATGAAGGGGCACTATTCCTCCCACTGACACCAATGATGGGGCATTATTCCCCCCACTGACTCCAATGAAGGGGCACTATTCCCCCCACTAATACCAATGATGGGGCACTATTCCTCCCACTGACACCAATGATGGGGCACTATTCCTCTCACTGACACCAATGATGGGGCACTATTCCTCCCACTAATACCAATGATGGGGCACTATTCCTCCCACTGACACCAATGATGGGGCGCTATTCCTCCCACTGATACCAATGATGGGGCGCTATTCCTCCCACTGACACCAATGATGGGGCACTATTCCTCCCACTGATACCAATGATGGGGCACTATTCCTCCCACTGACACCAATGATGGGGCACTCTTCCTCCCACTGACACCAATGATGGGGCACTCTTCCTCCCACTGACACCAATGATGGGGCACTATTCCTCCCACTGACACCAATGATGGGACACTATTCCTCCCACTGACACCAATGATGGGGCACTATTCCTCCCACTGACACCAATGATGGGGCACTATTCCTCCCACTGACACCAATGATGGGGCACTATTCCTCCCACTGACACCAATGATGGGGCACTATTCCTCCCACTGACTCCAATGAAGGGGCACTATTCCTCCCACTGACACCAATGATGGGGCATTATTCCCCCCACTGACTCCAATGAAGGGGCACTATTCCCCCCACTAATACCAATGATGGGGCACTATTCCTCCCACTGACACCAATGATGGGGCACTATTCCTCTCACTGACACCAATGATGGGGCACTATTACTCCCACTAATACCAATGATGGGGCACTATTCCTCCCACTGACACCAATGATGGGGCGCTATTCCTCCCACTGATACCAATGATGGGGCGCTATTCCTCCCACTGACACCAATGATGGGGCACTATTCCTCCCACTGATACCAATGATGGGGCACTATTCCTCCCACTGACACCAATGATGGGGCACTCTTCCTCCCACTGACACCAATGATGGGGCACTCTTCCTCCCACTGACACCAATGATGGGGCACTATTCCTCCCACTGACACCAATGATGGGACACTATTCCTCCCACTGACACCAATGATGGGGCACTATTCCTCCCACTGACACCAATGATGGGGCACTATTCCTCCCACTGACACCAATGATGGGGCACTATTCCTCCCACTGACACCAATGATGGGGCACTATGCCACCAACTGACACCAGTGATGGGCCTGTGCAGGTCTTGGCTGTGTTCACAAATATATGAAACAGATCAGCCCCTGCTGCAGCCTCTCACCTTGACTTGCTACAAAGTTACAATGCATAGTCTGATCGCTGGGGGAGGGGAGACTGAGGAAACGCTTCCTCCTCCTTCTACAAAGTTACAATGTACAGTCTGATCACTGGGAGAGGGGAGACTGAGGAAATGCCTCCTCCTCCTTTTACAAAGTTACAATGTACAGTCTGATCCCTGGGGGAGGGGAGACTGAGGAAATGCTTTAGGAATATTAGAGAATAAAGCTGATTCTTTCTCGTGGTGTAATTATAATTATGTGTTTTTTTTTTCCAGAATGGCGGTGCCCTTTCCTTCCCTCCTCCCCCTCCCCCACCTCCAGGGGGCCCCATTCCTGTCCCTCCACCCTTATCCGAAAACTTGCCACCCCCTCCTCCCCCCCAATCATTTTCCTGTTTTCCTCCTCCTCCACCTCCGCCGCCGCCTCCGGGGGGCCCCCCGCCTCCGCCCGGAGCTCCGCCTTTCTTTGGAATGGGCATGATGGCTCCGCCCCTGAACTCCTTTAACCCCGGAACTAGCTTGAGGAAGAAGTCGATTCCGCAGCCGTCACATCCGCTGAAGTCTTTCAACTGGTCCAAACTGAACGAGGTACGGTAGGGGGCGCTCCTGTTCACTTGGCTCCTCCCACATAACAAAAAAAAAGAATATTCATGTTTGTTTCTATATTTCCTCTCATTTTTCATATTTATGGTTCCTGGATCATGTGAGATTTGCGGTTTATTTATTTCCTTTATGTCTTTTTTTTAATCCGGCGTTACATTTCAGATGAATGAATGAGGCGCAAAAGGTTCAAATCACAAATCTAACGCAAATTCTTCTTTTAAAAAATGACTATTTTCAGTGAAGTCCAATAAAAGTGAGTCACATGACTAGAATACAGATCCTCATTCATGTGTTCAAGCTTTGTGAAATGAGTCAATAGTAGCCAACTGCGCTATGCTGGGGGCGCAAATGTGTCTATTCATGATGGCTGCTCCCTCCCCACATGGATGAAAAATATATTGCAATTATAATTTAAAAATATTCTTCCCAAATATACTGACATATTATGTGAAATATTACAATTTTGGCCTTAATCAATATATTTCAATAAATATATATATATATACTGTATGTTGAAATGCATTTTTATTATGATTATTATTATTTTTTAAAAATACATTTCAAATATAATGTAAATCTTTAAAAATACATTTAATCTACATTTTTGGAATGCATTTACAAATATATGTTAAAGTATATGTTAAAAAAAATATGAAGAATATATTTAAAAAATATCTATTTTTAAAAAAAATATTTTTCATATATTTTGTAATATATAAAAAATGCATTTCAACATACAGTATATATATATATATATATATATATATAAAATGCATTTCAACATACAGTATATATATATATATATATATATATATATATATATATATATATAAAATGCATTTCACTATATATATATATATATATATATATATATAATTTTTTTTTTTTTATTATTATTGAAATATATTTTGAAATATATTGAATATGGCCAAAATTGTAGCATTTCAAATATATGGCAATATATTTGGGAAGAGTATTTTAAAAATACTCTTCCCAAATATATTGACATATATTTGAAATACTACAATTTTGGCCATATTCAATATACTATACTATATATTTCAATAAATATTTATTTATATATATATATATATATATATATATATATATATATATATAAATACTGCTTGTATAAATAGACCCCTAATCTAAATCCAAAGCCGCCTTTTTTTTTTTCTTTAGTATACAGCAGTGAAGGATCGGAAGCTTTGTCGGGTTGTTATCATAAAGTGATTGACTTTTATTTGATTCATATTTAAAATATTCTTAATTTTTATATACATATTTTTTTTATATATATATATATATTATATTTATTGGTGTTTTTTTTCATCTGTATAATATATATATAATTATTTTGTTTTTATCTGTATATATATATATATATATAGTTTATATATGTGTATTTATTTTTTATTTCAATATTAATATTTTTTGTACTATTTTTTTCTTCTGAAAATGATTTATTTTCTCACTTTGTTGTTTCGTAATATAACGGTTTGTAACATTGTTTCACTTCACTTTGTGATTGTATAATTTGCCCCACTGAGAGCCGGGTTGTGTGCACGAGCGGCTACAGCAATTTATTGTCATTTTTTGTTTTTATTTCACCATAGTTAGCGTTTGAGTTATTCAGTATATTTTGTCGAGTTGTTAATTGCCATCTGTGACCTTTAGGAGATTCGCCGTATCTACGGCCCATAGTCATGGGGACAGAAAGGGACGAAAAATTCCAAAACGTTTCCGAGAGGAAATTTTATAATGGGGGGCACTAAGGCCAGCCATACATAGTCCGAAAATCAGACCTAAGAATAATCGGCTGATTTTCGCTCTGTTAGTCGGGTCAGTGGCACCGGCCGATTTTCGTGGTTCCTCCCCGTTTCGGTGATCGGGCATGTTGGAAAATTTGTGAAAACCGATTGATTTTCGACTCAATGTTGGTCAAGTCGTACGATCGGTTTTCCAAAAAGAATATGCCGTGACCTGGAAGGAACAGAAGTTTTGCCTGTTATATGGGGGGAACTTTATGACTCAGTCGGGTGATTTTCTAAATCAATGATGGCGCCATCAGATTACCGAGCGAACGGTTTCGATTTTCGGACGTAAAATCGTTCGGAATTTGAACCGTGTATGGCCTGCATTAAAGGGAGTGATCTCCTCTCACTTCCTGTTGTGCCTCCTGGACAGGAAGTTTTAACTACTTCCAGTCCAGACACTTTCCCCCCCTTCCAGTCCGGACACTTTCCCCCCCCTTCCAGTCCGGACACTTTCCCCCCCTTCCAGTCCGGACACTTTCCCCCCCTTCCTGTCCGGACACTTTCCCCCCCTTTTAGTCCGGACACTTTCCCCCCCTTCCAGTCCGGACACTTTCCCCCCCTTCCAGTCCGGACACTTTCCCCCCCTTCCAGTCCGGACACTTTCCCCCCCTTCCAGTCCGGACACTTTCCCCCCCTTCCAGTCCGGACACTTTCCCTCCCTTCCAGTCCGGACACTTTCCCTCCCTTCCAGTCCGGACACTTTCCCTCCCTTCCAATCCGGACACTTTCCCCCCCCCCTTCCAGTCCGGACACTTTCTCTCCCCCCCTTCCAGTCCGGACACTTTCCCTACCCCCCTTCCAGTCCGGACACTTTCCCTCCCCCCCTTCCAGTCTGGACACTTTCCCTCCCCCCCTTCCAGTCCAGACACTTTCCCTCCCCCCCTTCCAGTCCGGACAATTTCCCTCCCCCCTTCCAGTCCGGACACTTCCCCCCCCCCCTTCCAGTCCGGACACTTCCCCCCCCTTCCAGTCCGGACACTTTCCCCCCTTCCAGTCTGGACACTTTCCCCCCTTCCAGTCCGGACACTTTCCCCCCCTTCCAGTCCGGACACTTTCCCCCCCTTCCAGTCTGGACACTTTCCCCCCCTTCCAGTCTGGACACTTTCCCCCCCTTCCAGTCCGGACACTTTTCCCCCCCCCCTTCCAGTCCGGACACTTTCCCTCCCCCCCTTCCAGTCCGGACACTTTCACCCCCTTCCAGTCCGGACACTTTCACCCCCCCCTTCCAGTCCGGACACTTTCACCCCCCCCCCCTTCCAGTCCGGACACTTTCCCCCCCTTCCAGTCCAGGCCAATTTTCAGCTTTCAGCACTATCACACTTTGAATGACAATTGCGCGGTCATGCAACACTGTACCCATGTGAATTTTTTAGCATTTTTTTGAGAGAGATAAAACTTTATTTTGGTGGTATTTATTCACCGCTGGGATTTTTTTTTTTTATGCTATATTAATGTAAAAGTCATAAATTTTGAAAAAAAAGTGTTTTTCTTATAAAATTTTGCAAATAAATAATATTTCATCATAAATCTTGGCCAAAATTTATTCAGTTATCTTTTTAGTGAAAAAAAAACCCAAATTAGTTTTATAACCAACAATTACAACTTTTAAACATTTTTTTTACATTTTTATTTTATTTTTTTATATGATTGTTTATGCTTTTTTTTTTTTTTTTTCTTACACACTGTCACCCTAGCAGTACAGTGTTTTTTTTTTTTTTTACACTGAGGGCTTTTACATAAAGGCTGTAAAATCAATAATTTCTCCTTCTCTCTGGCTTCATTCCTGCAGCCATTGAGAAATACTGTGTGAGCTGTGATTGGTCACAGCTTATCACATGGTACAAGGCTGTTGTGAATAGCCCTGTACTAGGGGCGGACTGACCATTTGGAAACTTGGCACTGCCCGAGGGCCCGGGGTCAGTAGGGGGCCCCATGAGATGCCCCTGGTACCTTTTTCATAGGCTTTTTTGAGTTTGGGCAAGGACAGAGGGGCCCCATGATCCCCTATTGCCCGGGGGCCCCATGAGTTGTCAGTCCACCCCTGCCCTGTACCATGTGATCTCTGTGATCATTCACAGATTTCACACTTCTGACATCATTGCTTACTACTATTCATGTGATCACTGATTGGCCAATCAGTGATCGCATGATTGGGACCTCACACAAAGGTCCCGTACGACGATCGGTGTTTCGGACACAGTGGGCACCGGATCACGGTGCTGCACACTCCCAGGGAGCGCGCACAAGCAGGGGGCGGGGAAGCCGTTTATAAACGTCCACCCGCCCCTGCACTGCCACCGTCCGGCTGTTTATATACAACGGCCAGACGGAAGGTGGTTAAAAAATTCATACCAGTAGGGACTCGGTCAGCTTGGCACGGGTGTAAATCGGTGAAGCCGCGCGTCAAATATTTTGGTGAGGTGGACACGGTGGGACATATTGCGGGAAGGGACCGGATTGCGCCTTTTCCAGGAATCTGCTCTCACATTCCTGATAACATTTTGCCGGTCTCGGATTCTGGACAGCTGCCGCACGAACCCCGGCGAGTTCAGCCGATCGCTCACGCTGGGCCTCGTGTGAAGCCTTGGAAATGGGCGCCCTGGGACGCGTGGAATGTTCTCTCATTTTATTAGTTTCTCGTTTTTTTATGTAAATAGCTTCTGGAAACACTTGTTGTTAAAGTAAATAAAAGGCAGAGCTGGATGGAGCGGCGCTATCCTGACCCCCCCCCCCCCCCCCCCCAATCGGCGATCGGTGATTGCTGTGGGTGCGCCCTCTATTGGCGACTTTCAGAACTGACATGGAGACTTTCACTTTCAAGTTGGCAAAGGCACCTCCTGTAATTCTTCTCTGACAGGTTCTCTTTAAAGCTGATTTGATTATTTTACATTCCATCCCTTCCTCCCCTCAACATGCAAATAAAACCTTTCTGTTTTCATTGCCTACCATATTTTAGACTCTGTGCTTCTCTATGCAATGCAGGTGGATCGTGGCTGGTGGGAGGGGCACACACTGTAGCATCCTGAAAGCACCACTGCATCCCTGCCTCGGTACTTCTCTCAGAAAACCTCAGTCCTGATGCAAGCAGCAGGGGTGGGCTCTTGGGAGGAGTTATGCAAATATCAAAATGCCTTGAGGGGTGGGTGTCAGTCTAGAGGAGTGGGCGTTCCTAATTTGCTCGCAGACCTCACCTAGACAACACACACATGTGATACTTGGCCTCCGTGATTGACAGATCTGAAGTCCAGTGAGCGAAAGGGGTGGGCCTGGGACAGGCAGGTTGGGGGGGGGGGGGAAGAAAGAGCTGTATACAGTTGTCTTGTCCCCTTAGCAGAAAAACACCCCCAAAGCAGAATGTTTCCACCACCATGTTTCACAGTTGGGATGGTGTTCTTGGGGTCATAAGCAGCATTCCTCCTCCTGCAAACACGGCGAGTTGAGTTGATGCCAAAGAGCTGGATTTTGGTCTCCTCTGACCACAACACTTCCACCAGTCCTCCTCTGCATCATTCAGATGTTCAGTGGCAGACTTCAGACGGGCCTGGACATGTACTTTCCTGAGCAGAGGGACCTTGCGGGCACTGCAGGATTTCAGTCCTTGTCGGCGTAGTGTGTTACCAATTGTTTTCTTGGTGACTGTGGTCCCAGCTGCCTGGAGATCATTGACAAGATCCTCACGTGTAGTTCTGGGATGATTCCTCACTGTTCTCATGATCATTGACACCCCACGAGGGGAGATCTTGCATGGTGCACCAGACCTAGGGAGACTGACACTTGTTTTGTGTTTCTTCCATTTGTGAATGATTGCACCAACTGTTGTCACCTTCTCACCAAGCTGCTTGGCCATAGTTTGGTAGCCCAGTCCAGCCTTGTGTAGGTCTACCATCTTGTCCCTGACATCCTTGGACAGCTCTTTGGTCTTTGCCATGGTGGAGAGTTTGGAATCTGATGGTTTGATTGCTCCTGTGGACAGGTGTCTTTTATACAGGTAACACAATGAGATTAGCAGCACTCCCTTTAAGAGACTGCTTCTAATCTCAGCTTGTTACCTGTATGAGAGACACCTGGGAGCCAGAAATCCTGCTGAATGATAGGGGATCAAATCCTTCTTTCCCTCATGAACATGCAGATCCGTCATCATTTGTTAGACGAATTTCTGCTGAATTTGTTGTTGTATTCTGTCTCTCAGTGTTACACCGAACATTCCATTGTTAGACCGATCATTTCTGTGTGAGGGGCGAACATTCCATTGTTAGACCGATCATTTCTGTGTGAGGGGCGAACATTCCATTGTTAGACCGATCATTTCTGTGTGAGGGGCGAACATTCCATTGTTAGACCGATCATTTCTGTGTGAGGGGCGAACATTCCATTGTTAGACCGATCATTTCTGTGTGAGGGGCGAACATTCAGCATCAGCCGGGGAGCAAATACACATTTCCTTCACTGTATGTAATGACATCTCCAATGGATACATAACTGTAAGAAATGATTGTTTTTGGTGCTCTGCGCCGCGCTCAGCAGGAAGGGGCACATGTGAGAGCCAATTCATGACAATTTCTCCAGCTGTGTCGTTTGGCCGGCCAGTACAAGTGAAACCGTAACCAAAGCCGAGGTCTCTATAGGAGGGATACATGGGGGGGGATTCAGCCTCGTCCGGGATAAATACGGATCAGCACCAGAAATAACCGGCACTGACCTGCTTTATATGTGCCTTGCTATAGTCTGCAGTGAGGTTCAGATGTTTGCAGCTCTGACATATACCGCAGTGCTGTACAGAGATCACTGAGCCAGTCATATCAGTCTCTGTACCACAGGAGCTTACACTCTAATACCCCCCCACACATCCACTGTTATTATTATACATTTATATAGCTCTGACATATACCACAGTGCTGTACAGAGAACACTGAGCCAGTCACATCAGTCTTTGTACCAGAGGAGCTTACACTCTAATGCCCCCCACAGTCATCACTGCACCACAGGAGCTTACACTCTAATGTCCTCCCTACAGTCCTCACTGTACCAGAGGAGCTTACACTCTAATGTCCCCCCCCCCCCCCCACAGTCACATCAGTCTCTGTACCAGAGGAGCTTACACTCTAATGTCCCCTCCCCCACAGTCACATCAGTCTCTGTACCAGAGGAGCTTACACTCTAATGTCCCCTCCCACACAGTCCCATCAGTCTCTGTACCAGAGGAGCTTACACTCTAATGTCCCCTCCCCCACAGTCACATCAGTCTCTGTACCAGAGGAGCTTACACTCTAATGTCCCCTCCCCCACAGTCACATCAGTTTCTGTACCAGAGGAGCTTACACTCTAATGTCCGTCCCCCCCACAGTCACATCAGTCTTTGTACCAGAGGAGCTTACACTCTAATGTCCCCTCCCCCACAGTCACATCAGTCACTGTACCAGAGGAGCTTACACTCTAATGTCCCCTCCCCCACAGTCACATCAGTCTCTGTACCAGAGGAGCTTCCACTCTGCACCAGAGAGGTTGTGCTGCAAGTTGCTCTCCCTCTCCAGGCACTAGGGGGCCAGGCCTGCTCGCCTGGCCCCAGAAACATGGCCTCTTCTGGGCTAGGCTCAGACCATGCTCCCCCTGAGGGACCCAGCTTGCCTTCCCATACTTTACCAGCACCTGAAGACCTTGGCTGTGGCCCTAAAAGTGGGGAATCCCTCCCTGTCTTTAGAGAGCGGGTTGCTGATTATCTGGTGAGAATCGCAAAGGAGGAGGAAAAGTTGGTGAGTCTGAAAACTGACTACAAGAAGAAGAAAGTTCTCCATGACAAGTCATGGAGCAGCAAGAGGCAGAGTATGAAGCCGGAGATGAAGGGTTTGGAGGACATCATGGAGCAGCAAGAGGCAGAGCATGAAGCCGGAGATGAAGGGTTTGGAGGTCGCCATTAAGAAGCAGCAGAATCTGGTAAAGACGCTGAAGGAGAAGAGCGGAGCTTTCAGAGAAAAGTTCCGTAATGAGGAAAGGTTCAGGAAGATGAAAGGAGACTCCGGTAAGGATCCAGCATCGGCGGTGGCAGTACGGGTGGAGAGCGAGGAGGGGGTCCTGGATGCTGCTCCTGCTATCCCATCCACCTCAGGATCTGCTTCCCTGGAGGAAATGTCAGCCTCTGCCCCCCTCCCTCCACAGCAAGCTGGAGGAACAGCACAGGAGGTAGAGGAACATGGCGGAGGGCTGCTAAAGTACATTGAGGAATTGGAGTCTTCCCTAATTGGAAGAACTTTCCGTTTTTCTGAGGACTCTGAGGATGAAGATGACGGTGAGGACTCTGTACCTGGTCCTGTAAAGGAGAAAAAAACAGAAAAGCCATGCTTTATTAAAAGTGACAGTTTGGACTCCAACATGGACAGCCATGTGCACTGCAGTGTTTTGGAGGAAAATCCTCCTGTGTGTGCACAGAGCTCTGCGGGGAAGATGGCTGCTGTGCCTGCAGGACTGCACTCTGCTGGGACTGAGGACTCTGATACCAGGAACCCTGTGACTGTGGACTCTGCTGGGGGGAAGGTAAAGGTTGGATCTGAGACTTTTGCTGGACAATCCCTGCTGATGGCTGCAAATGCAGCAGAAAATGGTGGGAGGGAAATTGTCAGCAGCACTCTGAAAGGTGTTGCTGAAACCCAGGGGAGAGTGACCAGGAGTGGAAGGCTTTTACCTAAGAGGAGTATGTTGGGGGAGGGGGAGACAGGAGCATCTGGTGTGAGTGGGTCTGCTGGGAGCAGTAGTGCCACGAGTGAAAGGAAACATATGGATAAGAGTGCTTGCAATGCTGGAAAGGGGAATGCCTGTGTGTTGGTGGATGGAGTGACTGCTGCTGCCTCTAATGGTGGTTTGCAGAGCGGGGGCTCTGAGGTTCCTGCAACCAATGGGCAGGGTGCAGCTTTAAGGTCCACTACATCTAATACTGCAAATAAGACCTATGCTGGGGCTCTGGCTGGGAGGAGGGGGTCACATCATGCTGTCAGCTCTGGGGGGAGGTCTGCTGCCGGTCTGCCATCTGCACCCCTGTCCTTCAGGAGGAGGAATTTGGTGCAGCTCAGATGGGAGGGTGGGGGTGCTCCCCCGGTCAGGATGTCGGTGGTGGACAGGATTTTGGAGATGGGGTTTAGGGCGGATGACATCTTCGCCTTGATCAGCCCTGTAGGATCCTATGACTATGATCTGTCCTTTGTGCGCCCCGAGTCTCTGGATATATTCTGGGAGAAGTATGAACACATGTATAAGGGTCTGCCGGAGTGGAGGGGACTCGTCCCAAAGGTTGTCTCATGCCAACCTCTAGTGAAGACGGTCACCATTCTAGTACGGAATGAGTCAATTCCTTCGGTTGACTTGGCTGTCTGGCTGAGGAGGTTTGGGGAGCTACTTGCACCCCTGAAGAAGATTGTGGATGAGAGAGGGATATGGACTGGTGGGTGGTCGGTGCAGATGAGGTTGTATGTGTGTGGGAATGTGGTCCAGCATCTGCCCTCCTCAGCCTTCATTGGGAAGGACAGGATTGTGGTGTTCTACCCTGGACAGCCCAAGCTCTGCAATAAGTGCGGTTCTCGGGGTCACTTCGCCTCCTCATGTCCAGAGATGAAGTGCTCCCTATGTCAGGATCTGGGGCACCTGGCTAAGGATTGTAATATCATCAGGTGCAATCTGTGTGATAAGGTTGGCCATTCGTACAACCGGTGCCCTGAGGCCATGCACAACCAGTCAGCTTTGGTGGAAGAGTTTTTTCGTCTGGACATGGAGGAGGCAGAGGAGAGGGGGGCTGTGCCAGGGGTCCCCAATGTCTCTGTCCCTGTGGTCCCAGTGTCTGATGGTCCCTCTAATGTGTCATCTCCGTGTGTTGTGCCCCCTGAGTCAGTGTCCGTGGATGTTGTGTCTGATCCTCCTGTGTCAGTTTCCCCAGAGGTAGTGGGGGCTGTGGAGGGAACTGGACCAATGTGTATGGTTGCACCAATCCCCCCTCCCCGGCGTCGGAGGGTCAGAGCGCGTGAGGCGCTGGGGGGTGGAGTGAATGATGGTGGGGGTATTGGGGTGAAGGTTGGGGGGACTGCTGTGGTGAGTGGAGAGAGTGGGGTGGATGATGTTGTTGGTGATGGTGGAAGGGAAGGGGAGGGGGCTTTGCGGTCCGGTTTATCAAATGATGATATGGAGTGGTTGGAGGCAAAAAGGAAGTCTGGGAAGAAGAAGCGGAAGAAGGATGTGCCTGTACCTGACCCTGGGAGGGTGGAGGTGTCAAACACATTTGAAGTGTTATCTGAGGTGGAGGATGAGGGATCTTCAGGTGATGAGTCTCTGGTTTCCATGGAGAAGGAATCACAGAGGACTATGAAGCGTGTAGGGTCTCCAAGTAGGGAGGGGGGTAAGCAGGCTAAGAAACGGGTACCTCGATCATCCTGATGGCGGTTCCCACTCCTTTGAAGGTGGCGACCATTAATGTCGCCAGCATAAAATCAGTAAGCGCTCGTAACATGGCCTTATTTTTGCTCAGCAGGTTTGATGCTGACATTTTCTTTTTGCAGGAGACCAGGTTGTCCAGTTTGGGGGATGTTCATATGGCGAAGAAGGAGTGGAGGCGCGGCCCCTCCTTCTGGTCTCTTGCGGCCGAGCCTTACACTGGAGTTGCGGTACTTTTTTCCGGCATGGTAACCTGTCGGCGGATTATTGAGGTAGAAATGGGGAGATGCATGGTCTTAGACGTCTCCATGGGGGGGCAGGACCTGCGCCTGATTAACATCTATGGGCCCCAGACAAAATGGGACAGGAAATGCCTCTTCATGAAGATCAAGCCTTTCCATTTTACAGCCCAGCAAGTTGTCTTCGGTGGTGACTTTAACACCGTCACTAGGACTAAGGACAGGAGAGGGACCGGAGTCAGGCTGGACTGTGACGGCTAGAGAGGCAGGTCTGGTTGATGTGCACATTCATTGCTGCCCAGACGACACGGGATTCACTTTTCAGCGAGGTTCTAGTCAGAGTAGAATAGATAGGTTTTTTTTAAAGAACTCCGCCTTCTCGGCACCAGTGTGTCAGGCGGTGGAGTTTTCCGATCACTGTATTCTGTCTGTGACTCTGAGTGGCCCCGATACACCACCTAAGGGGAGGGGTACCTGGAAGCTGAATTCGGCACTCCTGGACGATGAGAAGGTGAGTCAATCCTTTGAGGATTTTTTTCAGGCACAGGTATCAATCATGGACGTTTGCAGCAGTAAGTCCGAGTGGTGGGAGCTTACAAAACGAAGGATCGTTGGGTTTTTCAAGGCCATAGGAAGGAATAAACAGCTTGATAAGTATGTCACCTACCAGCGTCTGCGGAGGAAGCTCGATCGGCTTGTCTCGAATAATGGAGATCCAGAAGCGATCTCTGAGGTTAAACTCTTGCTCAGGCAGTGTCAATATGACAGGCATACCTCTTTGGTTCTGGAAAGGGATTATGGGAAATATCACTCGCCCGACCCTTACCAGAACTGCAAACAAGGTAGAGCAGTTAAGTCAGTTGTAGGCCTGGTTGACAGTACGGGTTCCCTGACAAAGTCCAAGTCAGGGATCCTGGAAACCTCCAGGTCATATTATGCTGACCTCCTGGGTAGGAGGGACCTCGATCGAGCGAGCATGTCGGGTTTTCTGGACTCTACTCCAGGACTGGGAAATGGCAGTTCTCTTGTGAGTTTGACAGAGGACATCACGGCAGATGAGGTGGTGAAAGCTATTGATCAGCTTGCCATGAAGAAGTCGCCTGGGCCAGACGGATTGACAGCCGAGTTTTATAAGCACTTTAAGGTGACTCTGGCCCCATATTTGGTGGAGGTGTTTAATGGCTGTCTGAGAGAGGGTTCGCTCTCTCCCTCCATGCGACAATCTTCAGTGATTCTTCTGTCAAAGGGTAAGGATTCCTCGAGAATTGAGAATTGGCGGCCCATTAGCCTTCTCAATGTTGATAGGAAGATACTGGCAAAAATTATTTTCTGGCGTTTATCGTCTGTTGCGGGGAATTTACTTTCTCGCCATCAGCACTGTTCGGTTCAGGGAAGAAGCACTTTTTCAGCGGTGTTAGCTGTCCGGGAGGCCCTGGAGCGGTGCAGGGCTGCAGGCTGGGGAAAGTTCCTGCTGGCATTGGATCAGGTCAAAGCTTTTGATCGAGTCAATCATGAGTACCTATGGCTGTTTCTTGGCAAGTATGGCCTGGAGGGGGGCTTTATCGATTGGCTAAAGACCTTATACAGAGGGGCTGAAAGCTTCATGCTTGTGAATGGTTGGATTGGACGGCCCTTTGAGGTTGGCTCAGGTGTGCGTCAGGGGTGTCCTTTGAGTCCTCTGCTATATGCGTTTGTAATCGATCCCTTCATTCGGAGGTTAGAGAGAGGACCGTTGTGTGGAGTTCCTTTGGGCATTCCTGGGGAGCCCCCTCTGAGGGTCGTGGCCTATGCTGATGACGTGTCTGTTTTCATCTCCGGGACGCAGGAGGCGGAGGAGGTGGTCTCGGTGATGGAACAGTATGCTGAGGCAGGAGGCGGAGGAGGTGGTCTCGGTGATGGAACAGTATGCTGAGGCAGGAGGCGGAGGAGGTGGTCTCGGTGATGGAACAGTATGCTGAGGCATCTGGCTCAAAGATCAATCAGGATAAGAGTGAGGTTTTCTGGATGGGAGAGGAAGGCGAAGGCTTTACCCTTCCGGACGCCTTCCCAGAGCCCCAGCAGGAAATTAAAGTATTAGGCATCAGATTTGGTCCCGGTGATTACGGCCTTGCAAATTGGGTAAGCAGGCTACAAGATGCCGATGCCAAGGTGGCCAGCTGGAAGGATTGGAAACTCTCTTACAGGGAAAGGATTGACCTGATTCAAACTTTCCTGATCCCGGTATTTCTGTATGTCAGCTTTGTCTGTGTTTTGCCAGTGTCTCTCTATGCGAGGATCTACAGTTGTTTCTTCCAGCTGTTATGGGGGCACAAACTGAACCTCATTAAGAGGTCTGTAACCTACCTTCCCAGGCGGATGGGTGGCCTATGTATGGTCAACCCGGTGGTTTTCTTTTCTCTGATGTTTTTGAAACATAATTTTGGTAGCATGCTGGCAGAGGAACCGCCTGGGTGGGTTGGTATTTTTCAGTCCTGGTTTAGGCCTTTTCTACGGAGCTGGGAGAATGGTGGGCCAGTGAAAAGCCTGAGGGTCCAACATAGTAAGCTCCCGGCTTATGTTGCCCCGTGTCTGAAAATGCTTCGGCAATGGCGAGTGATGGCGGAGGAAATTAAATCTCTTCCCAGGAAGGCCCTGGAGAGGAGGGTTGTTGAATCTGCCTTTAGCGAGCCATTGGCCTTGAGGGATTGCCCAGGCCTGGTTATGAGGGAGGGTCTGCGTTTGATGAATCTGGAGAGAATCCCTTTAAAGTTTCGGGATTTGGCCTGGCTCTCGTTCCATGGCAGACTCTATGTGAAGGGCAACCTGAAGCATCGCTCTGCGGAGAACCGTGGTTGTCCAAGAGTGGAGTGCGGTGGAGTGGAGGAGACGATGGACCATTTCTTGCTTCAGTGCCCCTTCAATATAGATGTCTACAAGCAGGTGGGTGGGGCTCTGGGGATCCTTTTCCTTTCCCGCTTGAGTTACGAGTAGTGGTCTTACGGAGCCTTTCAGACTCACCGGGACTTTGATTTTGAGACACTTTTTCTAGTTAGCTTAGTAGTCAGTTACTACACGTGGAATGCACGGTGTCAGGTTTCCATTCGCAAAAAAGTCCTTCCTGTCGAGGTGGTGGTGTACAACATTCTGGGTGAGGTTGGGAAGATTCGGGGTCTTGAGAAGGACACGTGGCGGCCGGGAGCCTGGACAAAGGCGTGGAGGAATGTCAGGTCCCCGTAGCTGCTGTCTGTCTGTCTCTGGGGGCGTGGCTTCTCTTTCTGTCCTTTCACGTCCCCTAGATTTTGTAACATCAGATTTTTGAAGAAAGGCTGCATGTATGGGATCAATGTATGGGATCAATGTGTGGGGTGAATGTTTAATCGTTTCTTAGCCTGAGGGGGTGTTTAGGTGATGGTCAGGATTTGTTATTTTGCTGAATTAAGCTGGTTTTGTTTAATTATACATATTTTATTCTGTATATATGTAAATATGATTTTTATGATGTTTTTTGTTTGCAAGATTTTAATAAACAAAAAAATGTACACTCTAATGTCCCCCCCCCCCCCCCCACAGTCACATCAGTCTCTGTACCAGAGGAGCTTACACTCTAATGTCCCCTCCCCCCACAGTCACATCAGTCTCTGTACCAGAGGAGCTTACACTCTAATGTCCCCTCCCACACAGTCACATCAGTCTCTGTACCAGAGGAGCTTACACTCTAATGTCCCCCCCCCCACAGTCACATCAGTCTCTGTACCAGAGGAGCTTACACTCTAATGTCCCCTCCCACACAGTCCCATCAGTCTCTGTACCAGAGGAGCTTACACTCTAATGTTCCCTCCCCCACAGTCACATCAGTCTCTGTACCAGAGGAGCTTACACTCTAATATCCCCTCCCCCCACAGTCACATCAGTCTCTGTACCAGAGGAGCTTACACTCTAATGTCCCCTCCCACACAGTCACATCAGTCTCTGTACCAGAGGAGCTTACACTCTAATGTTCCCTCGCCCACAGTCACATCAGTCTCTGTACCAGAGGAGCTTACACTCTAATATCCCACCGCAGGCACACAATAGGGCCATTTTGGGTGTAAGCTGGTTGACCTCCGGTGTGTTTGTTGGGTTGAGGGAGGAGAGCGGAGTGCCTGGGGAACCATGGAATCCTTCTCGGTGGCATTCTATGGACCACACTCCTTCGGTATGGGTAAGCTCGATATACAAATTGAGGCTTCTATAGGAAAACCAGAAAAGCAGGATCTCCATCAGGTTATCCTACACGATTTTCTTAGGCATTGTACCCAGAAAAGCACAGTTTAGCTTTACATCTCCAAAGTCAACACGAGGGTATAGTAGAAATGTTTATCCAAGAGCTTTATGAACTTTTTCCTGAGCTTTTATGAAATGTTTTGGAGAGAATTTGAGCTCCTGGAAAGTATTGGCCCCTTTGCATGTTCTCACACCTTCTGTTCCCTGGGTGTGAAAACCATTCTTCTCCTTAGGCTTCCTATAGGACCACAAAGGGGCCATTATTCTGGAAGTGGAAGGAGCAGAGCAGCCTTGTAGGAAGGTCGAGGGCATCTACGGCATATGGCCGGTCTGTGGTCCTTCAATATGACATACAACCCGTGATATGAGGGGTGATGACAAATGGCAAAGTCCAACATGATGTCATGTAGAAGGTGGCCACTTTTCAGATGTCTAAGTGGGGGAGTGGTTTTTGGTACCTCGCCATGTACAAAAGCAATAACTCAACCATGGGCAGAAATGAACCATTACCATTCAGTCTAAGTATGTATTGATTAAAAAACTGGAAAATTTGTATCAAATACTTACCATAATTTTCCTTTCCTGGTGCCAATCTATGGCAGCATACATGTGGTAGTAGCCCTGCCTACTTCCGCCCACAGGACCAGTTCGAAGCTATAAAGAGTTAACGCCCATTCCCTGTCCATTGCTAGGAACCAACTGGGTGGCTTTAGTTTGCTTCCATTGACTGGCGCCAGCAAAGGAACATTTATGGTAAGCATCTGATACAATTTTTCATTTTCCTGGAACCTATATGGCAACATGTGGTAGACCAATGCCTAGCTACCAGGGTGGGAAGCTTAAAGAAAGCCATATCCACAGGTGCAATTGATAGACTACTCCAAGGCAGCCTTTCTCAACCAATGTTCCTCCAGAGCTTGCTAGGGATTCCTTGAGCAATGAGCAGCTTCTGTCTTTCAGACGAGTAACCGCTCTCACCAATTATTTTTCTTAGCTATTTCTAAGTTGGGAACTCTTCACAACGTTCCATTTGGAACTAAAGAAGTGTTTTGGAGGTATTAAGTAATGTCTTCAACATTACAGAACGAGTTTGGTTTACTGGAGATAACTAATACTAATTATATCATGACCATGCATGCATGACCATCCTGTGGGTGGAATTTTAAGCTCTGTGGATACCTTCAGCCTAGGAAGGGGAAGGACAACAGTCAGTGCCTACAGATGCCAGTCTAAAGTTATCTACCGATTTCAGATGGTAAGACCAATCCTTCTACCAACACCAAGTGTCATTTCTTCATCACGTTTCCGAAAGCCATATCCATGGGTGCAATTGATAGGCTACTCCAAGCCAGCCTTCTCAACCAATGTTCCTCCAAAGCTTGCTAGGGATTCCTTGAGCAATGAGCAGCTTCTGTCTTTCAGATGAGTAACCACTCTCACCAATTATTTTTTTTTTTTAGCTATCTCTAAGTTGGGAACTCTTCACAACGTTCCATTTGGAACTAAATAAGTGTTTTGGAGATACTAAGTAATGTCTTCAACATTACAGAACGAGTTCAGTTTACTGTAGCTATGTACTACTAGTTATATCATGACCATGTATGCATGACCATCCTGTGGGTGGAATTTTAAGCTCTGTGGATACCTTCAGCCTAGGAAGGGGAAGGACAATAGTCAGTGCCTACAGATACCAGTCTAAAGTTATCTACCAATTTCAGATGGTAAGACCAACCCTTCTACCCAGGGGCGGAATGACCATTTGGAAACTCGGGCACTGCCCGAGGGCCCGGGGTCAGTAGAGGGCCCCATGAGATGCCCATGGTATCATAGGCTTTTTTGAGTTTGCGCAAGGACACAGGGGCCCCATGATCCCCTATTGCCCGGGGGCCCCATGAGTTGACAGTCCGCCCCTGCTTCTACCAACACAAGTGTCATTTCTTGATCACGTTTCCAAAAGCCATATCCACGGGTGCAATTGATAGACTACTCCAAGGCAGCCTTTCTCAACCAATGTTCCTCTAGAGCTTGCTATGGATTCCCTGAGCAATGAGCAGCTTCTGTCTTTCAGATGAGTAACCACTCTCACCAATTATTTTTTTAGCTATCTCTGAGTTGGGAACTCTTCACAACGTTCCATTTGGAACTAAAGAATTGTTTTGGCGGTATTAAGTAATGTCTTCAACATTACAGAACGAGTTTGGTTTACTGTAGCGATCTACTACTAGTTATATCATGACCATGTATGCATGACCATCCTGTGGGTGGAATTTTAAGCTCTGTAGATACCTTCAGACTAGGAAGGGGAAGGACAACAGTCAGTGCCTACAGGTGCCGGTCTAAAGTTATCTACCGATTTCAGATGGTAAGACCAATCCTTCTACCAACACAAGTGTCATTTCTTGATCACGTTTCCGAAAGCCATATCCACAGGTGCAATTGATAGGCTACTCCAAGGCAGCCTTCTCAACCAATGTTCCTCCAGAGCTTGCTAGGGATTCCTTGAGCAATGAGCAGCTTCTGTCGTTCAGATGAGTAACCACTCTCACCAATTATTTTTTTCAGCTATTTCTAAGTTGGGAACTCTTTGCAACGTTCCATTTGGAACTAAAGAAGTGTTTTGGAGATACTAAGTAATGTCTTCAACATTACAGAACGAGTTCAGTTTACTGTAGATAACTAATACTAATTATATCATGACCATCCTGTGGGTGGAATTTTAAGCTCTGTAGATACCTTCAGCCTAGGAAGGAGAAGGACAACAGTCAGTGCCTACAGATGCCAGTCTAAAGTTATCTACCGATTTCACGTGGTAAGACCAATACTTCTACCAACACCAAGTGTCCATTTGGAACTAACAAATTGTTTGGAGATACTAAGTAATGTCTTCGGCGTTACAGAACGAGTTCGGTTTACTGTAGATAACTACTACTAGTTATATCATGACCTGGATAAAGAAGAACCTTCTGCCTTGGGTGCTTTCTAAGTACCTTCTAGGACGGGCCACCCAATCTGACAAACATCTTTACAGTACTTACATTATATAACCAAAATTTTGTGGGCAGCCGATTATTACACCTACCTATATGGTCAAAATGATGTTGATCCCATCCAAAGGACAGGTGTTTCCAGTGAAGGGCAATGTTAATGCCACATCATACAAAGACAATTGTTCTCTTCCAACTTTGGGGATTAATAGTCCACCATGACCGTGCCCCTGCGTACAAAGCCAGCTCCATAAAGACATGGTTTGACCAGTTTGGTGTGGAGGAACTTGAGCCCTGACCTCAACCCTACTGGACACCTTTGAAATGAATTGGAACATTGATGGTAAGCCAGGTCTTCTCACCCTGACCTTACAAACGGGACCAAATTCCCACAGACACCCTCCAAAATCTTTTGCAGTCTTCCCAAAAGAGTGGAGGCTGATATATCCATAATGGGGGCAAATTCATATCAACGCTCATGGTTTTAGAGTGGGATTTCAAAACCCTAGTTTTAATGTCAGTCTACCGACAAATAATTTTTTGGTTACAGACTGGCCATGGTGGTCATGGTGTATACAGCAGGGGTGTCAAACTGGTGGCCCTCCAGCTGTTGCGAAACTACAAGTCCCATCATGCCTCTGCCTTTGTGAGTCATGCTTGTAACTGTCAACCTTGCACTGCCTCATGGGACTTGTAGTTTGGCAACAGCTGGAAGGCCGCCAGTTTGACACCCGTGTTATACAATACGTCTTAAGCTGGCCATACTTCTGGTGAATTTCGGTCACATTTTTTATTGACAGAACGTTCATTCACTGCTCTAATAGTATGGTGAAACTGAAATTCATATTTGGCCATAGCGATGAGAAAATTCAAAGGTGTGGGGTGGAAACTCTTTCTCGATTGAAATTCTAGCTGTGAATGTTAGTTTATTTCGGGAAAGTTTGTACGTATTACAATAAAACCTGTTTTCATACATCTGGGATTCCATCTTGGTGACATTTTATGGACTGAATAAGTTGACTCTGGTGAATGATTTTTCTGAATTTGTGTACGAACGTTGGACCAAAATCCGAAGGCCTGCTTTAGATACTCCATGAGTTAGATTGGCTTGCGATTATTCTCAACTTGTTGTCCACCTGGGAGTTTGGGTTTTCCAGCCACCCTTTGTGTGTTCCAGATCCTCCTATTACATTATCCATCAGCAGTGATGATGGAAGCCCTTCGTAATAGACCTAGAAACTCAGGTTAGCAGATATCCATCCATTAAGGTTCTCATAGGACTGTCCTGGGGTTCAACTCTAAAATCTCATTTTTGGGTGGTATAACCCAGTAGTCTACAAACTGTGGCCTGGAGGCCCAATGCGGCCCTTTTCTTGACTTTATCCGACCCTTGATACAAGTCACGAATCCTTCCACTGACACCAACAATGGGACATAAATCCTGTTCCTGACACCAACAATGGGGCACTATTCCTTCCACTGACAACAACAATGGGACATAAATCGTGTTACTGACATCAACAACAGGGCAGTATTTCGCCCATTGACCCCACCAATGGGGCACTATTCCTCCCACTGACACCAATGACAGGGCAATTTTCCTCCCACTAGCACCAATGATGGGGCACTATTCCTCCCACTGATACCAATGATGGGTCACTATTTCTCCCACTGATACCAATGATGGGGCACTATTCCTCCCACTGACATCAATGATGGGGCACTATTCCTCCCACTGATACCAATGATGGGGCACTATTCCTCCCACTGACATCAATGATGGGGCACTATTCCTCCCACTGATACCAATGATGGGGCACTATTCCTCCCACTGATACCAATGATGGGGCACTATTCCTCCCACTGACACCAATGATGGGGCACTATTCCTCCCACTGACATCAATGATGGGGCACTAATCCTCCCACTGATACCAATGATGGGGAACTATTCCTCCCACTGATACCAATGATGGGACACTATTCCTCCCACTGACACCAATGATGGGGCACTATTCCTCCCACTGACACCAATGATGGGACGCTATTCCTCCCACTGACACCAATGATTGGGCACCATTCCTCCCACTGATACCAATGATGGGGCACTATGCCTCCCACTGATACCAATGATGAGGCACTATTCCTCCCACTGACACCAATGATGGGGCACTTTTCCTCCCCCTGATGCCAGGACAATTTCTACTCCCACAGTCCGGCCCCCCTAAAGTCTGAAGGACAGTAAACTGTCCCTTTATTTAGAAAGTTTGAAGCCCCCCGGTCAAACTCTTTAAAAATTCTTGAGGAGGAACTTGCTATAAGAAGAGAAACCCGCTAAGTACCCCCCTGAGATCCTCCTACTTCTAGTTTTAGGACCTATTGGAGGGTCTGTGGTTTCATGGGAAATTGCCATGAAAGTAGCCAAAGGGCACACAAACCCTCCCCCCCACACTCCTCATATACATTCTAGTGGTGCCTGTGGTTTTCCACCTCCAGCCGGGACACATTCCTCGCAACGTTGTTCGCGGTCGCCGTCCGTGCTGATATCTCAGGGAGGTCCATAAAATCGTTCTTCATAAATCGTGTTTTCCTAAGGCTGACCACTGAGAGATCGGCTCTGGGGAAGGAGGTGACTTTATGGGCATTATTGGAACATTCCGGGGCTGGAAATCACACGCCACCTCCGTGTAGGACTCCACGTTATGCAGGCCATAGACGTGTCGAAAACCGGACGTTTAAAAAAAAAAAAAAATCGGTTGTTCAATCAGCCGGCGTTACCACCAACGTTAAAAAAAAAAACGTCCGATTTTCGTCCCGTCTGTGGCCGGCATTTTTACTTCTGTCCCTGCAGAGAACTCCACTATTATATTTTATATGAAAGTCTTGCGGTTAGAACAATGTATCCATTTCGGATACAGATGTTTTTATTCGGATACAAATGGATACATTGTTGCAACCCCAAGACTTTACATATAAAATATAATAGTGGACTGGAATTATTCTTCTTTTTCTTCTTCTTTTTTCTTCTTCTTTTTCTTCTTCTTCTTTTTCATCTTTTTCTTCTTCTTCTGCTTCTTTTCTTCTTCTACTTCCTTTTCTTCTTCTTTTCTTCTTTTTTCTTCTTCTTTTCTTCTTTTTTTTCTTCTTTTTCTTCTTCCTTTTTTCTTCTTTTTTATCTTTTTCTTCTTTTTCTTTTTTTCTTCTTTTTCTTCTTCTTCGTTTTCTTCTTCCTTGCAGGTCACGGCTCATGCGCAGATTTTTTATCGGTAAATCCATCGGCCGATTTGCCCATTATTGCCGGTAAAATCGTCCGATTGTCAAAATCGGCTGCGAATTTTCAAACTTTACCCATAAAAAAAATGTGCCAAAACCCCGAAAAACGGCACTAACGGTGCGAAAATCAGCCGATTTTTTTTTTCCGGCCGAAAAATTGGCCGATTTTCGACTCGTCTATCGCCTGCATTACTACCGGGGTCAGCTCATAGATTCCGCCTTTAGATCGCTATCGCAGAAAAGTCGCATTACTAAGGTGGGCTTTGGAGGGGACGATTTATTAATCCACTCGGTGATGTTTGCTTCATTTCATGTAATACAAGAAAAAAAAAATGTAAATAAATGATAAAAATAAAATATCAAACAATTTTCCAGCGTGATCCGTCACTGAGGGCCATTTACGTCTTTGCGGTGCATTAACGCACGTGTGGTAACGGACGCCATGCTGCGCAGTAGCGCGCTTTGCGTTTTGGCACTTGATTGAAAATTAAATAGGCCACCAAGGCAGCCTGAGGGATGTTCACATCAGCGGGCCGACGATTGAACTGCACTACTGCAAAATAGTAACACCTCGGCCCTCAGGGAAATGAAGTCAACTACTTTAAATACACAAAACAATTGGTATTTAACAAAAAAAAACAAAGTAAATTATCTTTTTTTTTTTTTTTTTTTTTTACAAGCAAAATACATTTTCACCAAAATCACTCCACCCATCCCTTGCCGACAGCTATTAAACTTTAGGATGTACTACATGCAGTAGAGGACAAAGAGCGTTCTTGCTGAGCTGTGCAAATGAGAAGAGACTCCTGTACCCATGAACACTATTTATTGATTCACTTTTTTTAAATTATTTATTATGTATTTATATTTATTAATAATTTATTTATTTCTGCAGTTACAGGATATTTTTTAAGTCATTATTTATGCTGATATTTTTAATTTGTATTATTTACTTAATATTATTATTGTTATTATTATTATACAGGATTTATATAGCGCCAACAATTTGCGCAGCGCATTACAATATAAAGGGAGACAGTACAATTATTATTATACAGGATTTATGGTGCCAACAGTTTGCGCAGCGCTTTACAATAAAAGGGAGACAATACAGAAGGAATATGAGGGCCCTCGTAGAGCTTACATGTATTTTTTAAAATTATTTATGTGTTTCTTAGTAATGTATTTATCTTTTTTGTTTTTTTTTTCAATAGTTATATATTTAATTTGTATTGTTTACCTATTTTTTTAATTATTTATATGTTTATTATTTATTTATTATTTATGTATTTAGATTGTATTATTTACTTAACATTTATTTTTTTAAAATTATTTATGTGTTTCTTATTTATGCATTTAATTTGTATTATTTACCTAATTTTTTTAAATGTATTTATATGTTTCTTATATGTGTATTTTTATTATTTTGTTATTTACTTATTATGTATGTATTTAATTTGCATTATTTATGTAATTTGTTTTTATTATTGTTATTATTATTATTTATGTGTTATTTATACGTTTATTTTTTTATTATGTATTTATTTAATTTGTATTATTTACCTAATTTTTTACATTTATTTATATGTTTCTTATTTGTGTATTTTTTTTGTTATTTACTTATTATTTATTTATTTATTTAATTTGCATTATTTACGTAATTTGTTTTATTATTATTTATGTGTTATTTATCAATTTTTTTTATTATGTATTTATTTAATTTGTAGTATTTACCTATTTTATTTAATTTATTTAAATGTTTCTTATTCGTGTATTTTTTTTTTTGTTATTTACGTGTTATTTATGTATTTAATTAGCATTATTTAGTAATTTGTTTTATTATTATGTATGTGTTTATTTATCTGATTATTTTTTTTATTATGTATTTATTTAATTTGTATTATTTCCCTGTACCTTGTATTTAATTTGCATTATTTATGCAATTTGTTTTATTATTATGTATGTGTTTATTTATTTATACATTTATTTTTTTTATTATGTGTTTATTTAATTTGTATTATTTACCTGTACCTTGTATTTAATTTGCATTATTTACGTAATTTACATTATTATCATTTATGTGTTTATACGTTTTTATTTTTTTTTTATTATGTATTTATTTAATTTGTATTATTTACTTACTTTTTTATTTAATTTTTATGCTTTATATATATTTTTTTTTAATTATTTATTTACGTGTTATTTATGTATTTACTTTTTATTATTTACTTAAAATGTCTTTTTTTTTTTTTAATCATTTGTGTTTCTTATTTACGTATTTACTTATTATTTACGTGTACATTTATTTTTATCGTAGGATAAAATCAGCAGCACAATCTGGAATGAGATTGATGACATCAAAGCTTTTAAAATGCTTGACCTGGAAGAGTTTGAGCGAATGTTTTCTGCCTACCAGCGACATCAGGTAGGTTACGTCACCTTGCGGACGCTTTGCGGTCCAATAAACAGAGGCCGTCAGAATTCACCATTTTTTTGAACCCGAAGTGATGGGTCTTCATTTTCTAAAACCAACGGAAAGGTTGATTTGCCACATTACTCCTTGACGGGGCTCTGAGAGCAATCAAAAAGACAGTTGTCACCAGAACAGGCGTCCCGACTGTCAACGCTCCCATTTCCTGTCTTGGTGACAACTCATGATTTTGGATTTTCTTCATTTTCAGTCCCATGGCACATTTTTTGTGGTACTCTCATCCTTTCTACTTCTCTCGACCAAATCGGAGACCCCCAAGGATACCCCACCTGACAGCTGCCTCTTGAATTTAGCTTTCAAACACAATCCTTCTACTTTTGGGTCCAGCTCTCTCCCACCTGTCTTCTGTGGAAACAACAGGAAGTAGGAGAAAATCTCTCCAGAGACGGTGGTCACCAGAATGTCAAGGTCCTACCTTTTCCCTGAGGTTATGTTACTCCATGTGCTGGCGTCCATCTTGGATTCTGCTGTGCATGATGGGAATCCTTTTATGCCTTCAGGTCTCTGAGGTCCATCCCCCAGAGGGGTGTGGCTGATGACATATAAGCCTGTGGCCCGCACATGCTCTTTGCACTTGTGTCTTGTGTCTTTGTGTTACTATTACTCTGTTCTGACTCTCGTGACTCTCCTGGTATCTGATTCGGCTTGTGACTCGACTATTCTTTGTATTCTCCCTTGATCTGACCCTCTGTTGCTGAACCCGGCTCGTGACCTGTGATTCTCGTCTGCTGTCCTGTACTGTTTTGTCCTGTTGTTGTTGACCCCGGCTTGTCTGACTACTCTTTTGTCTCTTCCACCAGCTACACGCCATTGGCGGCGGCCATTACCGCAGCTGAGGTGTCTCGGGGGCCGCGACCTGGTTCCTGGCTGCGTCAAGTCCATCCCCACCATCAGGGGCCCTGGTGAAGGGCAGCCTGGGACTTAGACTCCGCGCCCTGAGGGACTTCGGTCTGTGGATTCGATGGTTTTGGGGTATCCCTGGCTCCAGAGGCACAATCCAACCTTCAATTGGCAAACAGCCGAGATTCTCTCATGGTCTCCACAGTGTGGGGCCGGGTGCATCTGGGGGCCGGTTAAGGTATTGTGTGCCTCCTCGGACTCTGCGTTGCCCACCGACTATGGGGAGTACCGGGACGTGTTTGATAAGGTACGCGCTGGTACCTTACCGCCGCATCGTCCTTACAACTGCACCATATCCTTGGCCCCCGGGGCCACTCCTCCGCGTGGCAGGGTGTACCCTCTCTCGGTTGCAGAGAATAAGGCCATGGAGGAGTACGTTGTGGATGCACTTTCCCGGGGGCACATTCGTAAGTCTACTTCCCCAGCAGGAGCAGGTTTTTTTTTCGTAAAGAAGAAAGGTGGGGAATTGAGGCCCTGCATCGATTATAGGGGTCTCAATCGGATTACCATTAAAAATGCATATCCAATTCCTTTGATTTCTGAGTTGTTCGACCGCCTTAAGGGAGCAACAGTCTTTACCAAACTCCACCTTAGGGCGGCGTACAACCTCGTACGGATCAGGCAGGGGGATGAGTGGAAGACCGCGTTTAACACCAGAACCGGGCACTACGAATACCTGGTGATGCCCTTCGGGTTGTGTAACGCGCCCACGGTTTTTCAGGAATTCATAAACGATGTCCTTCGTGATTTGTTGCAGCAGTGCGTAGTGGTTTACCTGGATGACATTTTGGTTTACTCTGCCTCCATGGAGTCCCATGTCCAGGATGTCAAGCAGGTGCTGCAACGATTGCGTGAGAACGGACTCTTTTGTAAACTCGAGAAGTGCGAGTTCCATCGATCCCAAGTTGCCTTTTTGGGCTACATAATTTCCGCGGAGGGATTTTCCATGGACCCTCAGAAGGTTGCGGCGGTTCTGCAGTGGCCTCGTCCCAATGGTCTTCGGCCCATTCAGCGCTTTCTGGGTTTTGCCAACTACTATCGGAAGTTCATCAGGAACTTCTCCACATTGGCAAAGCCTCTCTCTGACCTAACCAAGAAGGGGAGTAACCCTCACGAGTGGCCATCCGAGGCCATCATAGCTTTTGAGGCTCTGAAAGCTGCCTTTGCTTCGGCTCCGATTCTTTCGCATCCCAATCCTGGGTTGCCCTTCGTCCTCGAAGTTGATGCTTCCGAGACGGGAGTAGGGGCTCTCCTGTCTCAGCGTCGGTCGCCCGATGGACCCCTACTTCCCTGGGGGTTCTACTCCAGGAAGCTTTCCTCTGCAGAGTGCAACTACCAGATTGGAGATCGGGAGTTGTTGGTCATCATTCTGGCTCTCAAGGAATGGAGGCACCTGCTCGAGGGTTCCGCGGTTTCGGTCCTCATTCTTACCGATCACAAGAACCTGTCTTATCTTTCGGAGGCCAAGAGATTGACACACCGCCAGGCCAGATGGGCTCTGTTCTTGTCACGCTTCAACTATGTGGTTTCATATTTGCCTGGTTCCAAGAATGTCAGGGCTGATGCGTTATCGCGGCAATACTCTGAGTTGTCCAGGGAAGACTCTGAGCCAATCTCACTTATACCTCCAGATCAGATCCTGGCTGCCATTCGCACCAGTCTGACCTCTCCTCTTGGGGAGCAGATTTTGGCGGCTCAAACTGATGCTCCTCCCGGGAAGCTGGAGGGTAGATGTTTCGTACCCGAGGGATTGCGCACCCGCCTGCTGCGTACCTACCATAACGCCAAAACTGCCGGGCATCCGGGGAAGAACCAGCTGTGTTGGGTCGTCTCTCGCTTATTCTGGTGGCCAACCCTCCGTGCCGACATTGCCTCTTATGTAGCGGCATGTTCGATCTGTGCCCAGAATAAGTCTCCACGGCATCTCCCTTTGGGTCTTCTGCAACCCATTCCCAATGGGGAGCGTCCTTGGTCACATCTAGGTATGGACTTTATTGTAGACCTCCCGGTGTCTCGGGGTCATACAGTTATCCTCATGATCGTCGATCGGTTTTCCAAGATGTGCCATTGCATTCCACTCGGGAAATTACCCACAGCGCAAGAACTGGCCACGGTCTTTTCCAGGGAGATTTTTCGCCTGCATGGGTTGCCTAAGGTGATTGTCTCGGACCGCGGGAGTCAGTTCGTGTCCAGATTCTGGCGCGCCTTCTGCTCCCAGTTGGGTATTAGTCTCTCCTTTTCTTCAGCCTACCACCCGCAGTCCAATGGGGCTGCGGAGCGTTCCAATCAGGCCTTAGAACAATTCCTTCGGTGTTATATTTCAGACCATCAGGACGATTGTTCCAATCTCCTGCCTTGGGCAGAGTTTTCCAGGAACTCGGCGGTCAACTCCTCCTCCGGGATGTCTCCCTTCATGGCCAACTATGGGTTCCAACCCGCGGTATTACCTGAGAGGTTCTCACCACAGGACATTCCGGCTGTGGAGAACCATCTTGCTGCCCTGCGTTCTTCATGGGGGCAGATCCAGAGGGCCTTGAGGGACTCAGCTCAGCGCCAGAAGTTCCAGGCTGATCGCAAACGGTTTCCCGCTCCTTCATACCAGGTCGGCGATCGGGTGTGGTTGTCCACTCGCAACCTCAATCTTCGGGTGCCCACACCCAAACTAGCTCCCCGTTTTGTCGGTCCTTTCCGCATTCTCCGCAAAGTGAATCCGGTGGCCTATGCCCTTGCCCTTCCGTCTGGGATGCGGATCTCCAATATCTTTCATGTTTCCCTGTTGAAACCTCTGATCTGCAATCGCTTCACTACCTCTCTTCCTCGGCCCCGTCCTGTCCGGGTTGACGGTCATGAGGAGTATGAGGTGAGCCGGATCCTGGACTCTCGATTGGTGCGCGGTCGATTACAGTTCCTGGTTCATTGGCGCGGTTATGGTCCCGAGGAGCGTTCCTGGGTTCCTTCCGCAGATGTCCATGCTGTCCATGATGTCCATGCCCTCCTCCGCGCTTTTCATACCCGCTTTCCTCAGAAACCTTTTGTTGAGCCGCGGAGGGGGAGGGGCCCTTGAGGAGGAGGTACTGTCAAGGTCCTACCTTTTCCCTGAGGTTATGTTACTCCATGTGCTGGCATCCATCTTGGATTCTGCTGTGCATGGTGGGAATCCTTTTATGCCTTCAGGTCTCTGTGGTCCATCCCCCAGAGGGGTGTGGCTGATGACATATAAGCCTGTGGCCCGCACATGCTCTTTGCACTTGTGTCTTGTGTCTTTGTGTTGCTATTACTCTGTTCTGACTCTCGTGACTCTCCTGGTATCTGATTCGGCTTGTGACTCGACTATTCTTTGTATTCTCCTTTGATCTGACCCTCTGTTGCTGAACCCGGCTCGTGACCTGTGATTCTCGTCTGCTGTCCTGTACTGTTTTGTCCTGTTGTTGTTGACCCCGGCTTGTCTGACTACTCTTTTGTCTCTTCCACAAGCTACACGCCATTGGCGGTGGCCATTACCGCAGCTGAGGTGTCTCGGGGGCCGCGACCTGGTTCCTGGCTGCGTCAAGTCCATCCCCACCATCAGGGGCCCTGGTGAAGGGCAGCCTGGGACTTAGACTCCGCGCCCTGAGGGACTTCGGTCTGTGGGTGGTGGTTGTCGTCAGCCAGTGCGTTACATTGTTAGGCCTGCCTGTCCGTTCCTCGGCCCCTGCCCTGACACAGAACCGGTGTCTCTACTGTCAACGCTCCCATTTCCTGTCTTGGTGACAACTCATCATTTTGGATTTTCCTTCATTTTCAGTCTGAAGGAACTCTCATTTGTCTCTGTGGCCCTCTCATCCTTTATACCTTCTCTGTTGTTTCTACAGAACTGAAATTGAAGGGAAATTTCCCCAATGGGACACAAAAAAGAAGTTCCCTACTCATAATCCTTTTGATGTCCTTTAATCCATAGAATATGTCATGATGACCATTATCACCGAGACTGAAAATCATGGAAGATCCTATAATTTTGAGTTTTCACCAGAACAGGATATCGTAGATCCTCACCTCATCCTTTCTACTTCTCTCGACTAAACCAGAGACCCCCAAAGACACCCCACCTGACAGCTGCCTCTTCAATTTAGGTTTCAAACCCAATCCTTCTACTTTTGGGCCCAGCTCTCTCCCACATGTCCTCTGTGGAAACAACAGGAAGTAGGAGAAAATCTCTCCAGAGACAGTGGTCACCAGAACCGGTGTCCCTACTGTCACCACTCAAATTTCCCGTCTTGGTGACAACTCATCATTTTGGATTTTCCTTCATTTTCAGTCTGAAGGAACTCTCATTTTGTCTCCGCGGCCCTCTCATCCTTTATACCTTCTCTGTTGTTTCTACAGAACTGAAATTGAAGGGAAATTTTCCCAATGGGACACAAAAAAGAAGTTTCCTACTCATAATCCTTTTGATGTCTGATGACCATTATCCCCGAGACTGAAAATCAGGGAGGATCCTAAATTTGAGTTGTCACCAGAACAGGATATCGGAGATCCTCTAGTGGGAATACCTGTAACAGTGACAACTCTTTACGTTGCAGAGTCGTTCTCTCACTACCCGTTGTCTCTGCAGTAGACATGTTAGTAGAGCATTGGACTCAAAGGTAGAAGGATAGGGTTCGAAATCCAAATTTAAGGGGCAACTCTTTGCCATCCTTGGAGGTCCCCAGAATGGTCCAGAGAATGTAGAAAGGATGAGAATGTCACACTTCTAAGTCTATTAAATTTTAATTGCATGACAAAAGGTCAGAAGACCAAACCAACGTGTTTCGGAGGCTCAATACTGCCCTTCATCAGGGTTTGGGCGCCCTGTACAAGCAGGTGATTGGTGGTGCGGTGTGAAATGTGGGCTGGGTCAAAGCCAACAGCACACAATGTTCTCCGAAGGGCTGAGAGCGTACTTAGAAGATTTACAGTAAAATGAAAATATTTGCAAACGTTTCAGATTAACCAAACACACAATTCGGTCTTGTTTAATCGAGGTATGCAGACGGCGCGTGCAAACACTCCTCGTGACGGCACTGCGGTGTACCGCGACCTCCCTGCTATCTGTGGTTGGCCGGCTTTCCTACGTAATAGAGAAACGTGGGATCCGTACACTGCGGCCGAAGACACACTCATCTGTCACAATGTATCTAATGCTTCATTGACACTTCCCATATCGAAGAAAAATATATTTGACATGTATTTTACAAATATTCTTCCCAAATATATTGCCATGCTACAATTTTGGCCATATTCAATATATTTAAAAATATATTTCAATAAATAAATATATATATACATATATATATATATATATATATTTATACACACACTGCATTTTGAAATGCGTTTTTATTACAAAATATATGACAAACATTTTTAAAAATACATTTCAAATATACTGTATGTCTTTAAAAATACAAATCTACATTTTTGAAATGCATTTACAAATACATGTAAAAATACATTTAAAAATATTCCTTCCAAATATATTGCCGTATATTTGAAATGCTACAATTTTTTTGCCGTATTCAATATATATATATATATATACTGCATGTGGAAATGCATTTTTATTACAAAATGTATGAAAAGTATTTTTAAAAATACAATTCAAATATATTGTATGTCTTTAAAAAAACAAATCTACATTTTTGGAATGCATTTACAAATATATATGACTTTATTATTTGTTTATTTATTTCAGGTACTTATATATCGCCGTCAATTTATGCAGCTTTACATATATATTGTACATTCACGTCAGTCCCCGCCCCCGAGGAGTGTACAATCTATATATATATATATTTAAAAAATATTGTTCCCAAATATATTGCTATATATTTGAACTCTACAATTTTAGCCATATTCAATATATTTCAAGAAATATATATATATATATATATATATATATATACTGCATGTTGAAATGTGTTTTTATTACAAAATATAAGAAGAATATTTTTAAAAATAGCGTATTTTCCGGCGTATAAGACGACTTTTCAACCCATAAAAATCTGATGAAAAGTCCGGGGTCGTCTTATACGCCGGTATACGGCGAGCCGGTGTCAGGGCGGCACTTTTTCGAGGGGTGGCGCGGCGCCGCCCCCCCTCCTCCTCCAACGGACACGAAGTACAGGGGTGGGCAGAGGGGCTGCTGTACCTTACCTGGCTCCGGTCCCACGACGATCCGGTCCAGGAAGCGCGGCTGCTCCTTCTTTCAGTTCGACCGCTCGACGGTCCCGCGGCCGCTCGGCTCTGCCTCCTCACCGGTGATTGGTCGCCAGCACTGGAAAGGCACACAGGCGACCAATCACTGGCGAGGAGGCGGAGCCGAGCAGCCCCGCGAATATCGAGCGGCCGAACGGAAAGAAGGAGCAGCCGCTCCTCTCCCCCACTGACACTAACGATGGGGCACTAGTCCTCCCACTGACACCAATGATGAGGTACTATTCCCCCCACTGACACCAACGATGGCACACTATTCCTCCCACTGACACCAATGATGGGGCACTATTCTCCCCACTGATACCAATGATGGGGCACTATTCCTCCCATTGACACCAAAGATGGGGCACAATTCCTCCCACTGACACCAATGATCGGGCACTATTCCTCCCACTGACACCAATGATGAGGTACTATTCCTCCCACTGACACCAATGATGGGGCACTATTCCTCCCACTGACACCAATGATGGGGCACTATTCTCCCCACTGACACCAATGATGGGGCACTATTCTCCCCACTGACACCAATGATGGGGCGCTATTGCTCCCACTGACACCAATGATGGGGCGCTATTCCTCCCACTGACACCAATGATGGGGCGCAATTCCTCCCACTGACACCAATGATGGGAAACTATTCCTCCCACTGACACCAATGATGGGGCGCTATTCCTCCCACTGACACCAATGATGGGGCGCTATTCCTCCCACTGACACCAATGATGGAGCGCTATTCCTCCCACTGACACCAATGATGGGGCGCAATTCCTGCCACTGATACCAATGATGGGGCGCTATTCCTCCCACTGACACCAATGATGGGGCGCAATTCCTGCCACTGATACCAATGATGGGGCGCTATTCCTCCCACTGACACCAATGATGGGTATATTCAAACTGTTGTCATTCCTACACCGTTCACCTGATTTGGATGTAAATACCCTCTAATTAAAACTGACAGTCTGCAGTTAAAGCACATCTTGTTCGTTTCATTTCAAATCCATTGTGGTGTATAGAACCAGAAATGTTAGAATTGTGTCCATGTCCCAATATTTATGGACCTGACTGTAGATGCTACGCCCAGAGATAATCCCCGGTGCGGTGGAATGTCTGTCCTCTGGCTCTGTGTGTCTTCCCAGCACAGATGCAACTGAATGACGAGGATGGGTAGAGCCGGCACTCGTCTTCCCGAATAATACACTTTATTGGGTGAGCAAAATGTGCCTATAAAGGGGCTTACGCGTTTCGTCAAGCCTTAGTCATAGCCGAAACGCATACGCCATTTTAAATGCGCATTTTGCTCGCTCGATCAAGTTTAATATTTGGGAAGACGAGTGCCGGCTCTACCAAACCTCATGAGCCTGAATGACGCCTGAACAAAGATGGCGCCGTCCCTCTGGAGAGAAAAGCAGATGACTGTGAGAGGTAATAAATACCTGGAAGTGTAACATTGATACATGACTGAGCCTCCTGGAAACATGAAAGGACCTGATGACAGGTCCACTTTACATGAACAGTCGTGATCAGCAGGTATGATTGTTTGGTGGCCTCACCTGGTCACGCCTGTTTCATGGCACCTTCCAGTGCAGTACCCCAGTGGTTGGGAGTCCTCCATGTTCAGAATGTGTGCTGATTGTACATGTTGTAGAATTACTGTCGGCTGCTTCTTGTATAAACTTTGTAACTTTGTTTCTCTGACTTTTTTTGGCATGTCTCTTCCTTCCTGCGGCCGGCTGCATAGGACCTGCTAACTAACAACTCTCTGAAGCAGGTGAGTAAACTCCTCTGTATGTTCCGGAATGCTAAACTGTCTGCCTTCCTTACAGCCAATCAGAACAGAGTTCCGCCTGAACCAGAAGCCAGTAAAGTCTACCTGAAGCCAAAACATTTTTTTTTTTCTTCATTTTGGGAAGAGTAGGGAGAGTTACCCTGTCGGGTTTGTTTTTATGCCATTAGTGTCCCACGGGGGAGATTTGCCATCACTTCCTGTTCCGTAGACACGACAGGAAGTGAGAGGAAATCTCCCCAAAGTGAAGGAGATCCCTGATCAGATAGTTGTCACTGGAGAGGGTGTCATCATGCTGTGGTACCAACTCATCCCTCGCTTTCAGTCCCAGGGCAAGGAGGAAGCAGGAGGGACAGTGGCTCCAGGTGCAGGACCCTTACTTGGGATGGGGGACATTGGCAGTTGGCCCAGACACAGCATCTGTATGTGGGGTGAGAATCAATGGTAGTCATCCCAGGCGCAGCACTCTTACGAGGGATGGGGGGGGGTGGTCAATGGCCGTTGTTCCAGGCACAGCACCCTTATGTGTGGTTGGGGGAGGGTCAAAAGCAGTTATCTCAGGTGCAGCACCCTTATGTAGAGTGGGGTTCAATGGTAATTCATCCTAGGCGCTGCACCTTTAAGGGGGCGGGGCCAATGGCAGTTGTCCCAGGTGCAGCACCCTTATCTGAACTCAGGCTTTACAGGTTACATCTTCACCTCCAACCAAACATGTGCCCTGTGCTCTGCACGTGTTTGGTTGGAAGGGCCCTGCGCTCTGCACGTGTTTGGTTGGAAGGGCCCTGCGCTCTGCACGTGTTTGGTCGGAAGGGTCCTAGGCTCTGCACGTGTTTGGTCGGAAGGGCCCTGCGCTCTGCACGTGTTTGGTCGGAAGGGCCCTGCGCTCTGCACGTGTTTGGTCGGAAGGGCCCTGCGCTCTGCACGTGTTTGGTCGGAAGGGTCCTGCGCTCTGCACGTGTTTGGTCGGAAGGGTCCTGCGCTCTGCACGTGTTTGGTCGGAAGGGTCCTGCGCTCTGCACGTGTTTGGTCGGAAGGGTCCTGCGCTCTGCACGTGTTTGGTCGGAAGGGCCCAGCGCTCTGCACGTGTTTGGTCGGAAGGGTCCTAGGCTCTGCACGTGTTTGGTCGGAAGGGCCCTGCGCTCTGCACGTGTTTGGTCGGAAGGGTCCTGCGCTCTGCACGTGTTTGGTCGGAAGGGTCCTGCGCTCTGCATGTGTTTGGTCGGAAGGGCCCTGCGCTCTGCACGTGTTTGGTCGGAAGGGCCCTGCGCTCTGCACGTGTTTGGTCGGAAGGGCCCTGCGCTCTGCACGTGTTTGGTCGGAAGGGCCCTGCGCTCTGCACGTGTTTGGTCGGAAGGGCCCTGCGCTCTGCACGTGTTTGGTCGGAAGGGCCCTGCGCTCTGCACGTGTTTGGTCGGAAGGGCCCTGCGCTCTGCACGTGTTTGGTCGGAAGGGCCCTGCGCTCTGCACGTGTTTGGTCGGAAGGGTCCTGCGCTCTGCACGTGTTTGGTCGGAAGGGCCCTGCGCTCTGCACGTGTTTGGTTGGAGGTGGAGTTGTGACGTGTATGGCGGAGCCAAGGATCATTCTGATATGTATGTTGGCCCACAACAATGACACGTCTCTTTATGTGTGCTAAGAAAACAGTGCAGACGGATCTACATTCGGTTCACTGTTACATTGTATCATGGACCTTGCATGGATGGGCTGCATTTAGACGGCAGGTTCTTTTGCTCAGCAGCACCCCTGTAGGTTGGAGTTGTGTATTGACGTGATCCATCTAGTGCAGCACAGAATGTGCGGAGATTGATGTTGGTGTTCTGACCTCTCCCGCCCGGCAGCGCGGTGTGTTCTGACCTCTCCCGCCCGGCAGCGCGGCGTGTTCTGACCTCTCCCGCCCGGCAGCGGGGCGTGTTCTGACCTCTGCCGCCCTGCAGCGCGGCGTGTTCTGACCTCTCCCGCCCGGCAGCGCGGCGTGTTCTGACCTCTCCCGCCCTGCAGCATGGTGTGTTCTGACCTCTCCCGCCCGGCAGCGGGGCGTGTTCTGATCTCTCCCGCCCGGCAGCGCGGCGTGTTCTGACCTCTCCCGCCCGGCAGCGGGGCGTGTTCTGACCTCTCCCGCCCGGCAGCGGGGCGTGTTCTAACCTCTCCCGCCCGGCAGCGGGGCGTGTTCTGACCTCTCCCGCCCAGCAGCGGGGCGTGTTCTGACCTCTCCCGTCTGGGAGTGCGGCGAGGCGAATTCCTGCACCGACCTCTTCGGATTTCTCAGGAAAGTGTTACAAAACAAAAAGAGAACACGAATAACGGGGAGCGAGCCGGAGGCGGCCTGGAACGTGTTCATGGCGAACGCTCCTCAGACTCCGCCACTAATATGAAACAGGTGATCCTGTCGGCGAACATTCACCGCGCCGGTCACAGGGGGCGCTGTTCCAGCATCCAGCGGAAGGTGGCTAAAGGAGGACTCCGGCTTGGCGGCATGTCCAGGGCCGTGTGACGTATCCGTGTTAGAAGTCATCTCATTCACATGTTTTATAATCACACGGGATCACTATAAGAATGATCATATTTATTATTTTAATTCAGTTATTTGCACTATTATAGGAGTAATGCAGCCATAGACGGGTCAAAATCGGCCGATCTTTCAAAAAAAAAAAATTGGTCGTTCGATCGGCCGACGTTACCACCAACGGTTTAAAAAATCGGCCGACTAAATCATAAAGTTCACCCCATAACTTCTGTCCCTTGCAGGTCACAGTTATGCACCAGTTTTTTTTATCGATAAAACAATCGGCCGATTTGGCCATCATTGCCGGGAAAATCGGCCGATCGTCCAAATCGGACAACCAACATGACCGATAATCTCAAAGTGCAAAAAACCCGAAAAACAGACGACCAATTAACCCACTAACAGTGCGAAAATCGACCAATTTTTTTAAAAAAAATTTTCTGTCTGAAAAATTGTCCGATGGTCGACCCTTCTATGGCCGGCATGAGTGTTTAGTGTCAGTGAACCTCGTGTGTGTTCATTTAACATAATTGAATAAATATTGCGGCACATTAAGATTCACCATAGGAGCTCGCAAGCAAAAAATCAAAAAGAAAACAAAAAAAAAAACAACAAAGCAAAACAAAAATGAAAAAGCCCAAAAAAAACACAAAAAAACAAAAACAAAAAAGCAAAAAAAAAATCAAAACAAAAACGGAAAAGCAAAAAAAACACAAAAAAAACAAAAACAAAAAAGCAAAAAAAAAAAAAAACCCCCAAAAAATGGGCACAATGAATGGACTGCTCGGACTTTTTCCGCTGTCACTTTTCTATGTTTCTACGCACGTTGGGGCGCCACCCAGCATGAGCGGCATTGCGGGGAAATGTGCATACGCGGCGTGATGTGCGTTGCATGCAGAAGTGCGACGTTGCTCGTGTTCTGACCCTTTTTGTGTCTCTCTCCCCACAGAAGGATATGGACTCCATGGAGGATCTGTACCTGTCTACACGGAAGGTCAAAGAACTGTCTGTGATTGACGGCCGACGGGCGCAGAACTGCGTCATTCTGCTCTCAAAGTAAGTGGGCGGCGGCTAATCGCATCCTATTAGGTCTGCTAAAGATTTAAAGCCGGTAAAGTTGCGGCTCGAGGATCCAGAAGTAGGGGGGGGGGGGAGGGGGGGACGTGAAATCTGCAAAATCTAAACCTGACTGCAAAATAAAATGGCATCAATAAACCCGCATAACAGGAACAAAAAAATGTCATCGAAATGGTCGATTGTCCGAAGAGCTAGCAATCAGAAATAAAGTGCAGTTATCTATCTGACCCTAATCTTCCCCTGTCCAGGTTGCTGGCTTTCCCAACAGCAGCTTCCAATACATTGACACTGTAGGGGAGGGATGGAAGAGCTGGGCCAGCACAGACAGGAATTGGACCCTACATGCAAGGAGAGAAGGGGAGGGATGGAAGAGCTGGGCCAGCACAGACAGGAATTGGACCCTACATGCAAGGAGAGAAGGGGAGGGGCGGAGGAGCTGGGCCAGCACAGAAGGTAATTAGATGATCCCAGATGAGGAGAGGACTGTAATATGCAAGGAAGGATTGGTGAGAGGAGCTGGGCCAGCACAGAAGGTAATTAGATGATCCCAGATGTGGAAAGGGCTGTTACATGCAAGGATGGATGGGTGGTGGTTGCTGGGCCAGCACAGAAGGTAATTAGATGATCCCAGATGAGGAGGGGTCTATGACCTGCAAGGAGGGAGGGGGCTGTGCTAGGGAGTTGACTCATTCTGGAGTAGGAGAGGTGGGGGAGCTGGGCCAGCATAAACAGTAATTAGCTGATCCCAGATTAGGAGGGCTCCGATCCATTATGCTCCCCAATCCGCAGATCCGATGATCCATCCTGCGAGGATCGACGGTTTTCTTTACAACTTACCTTTTCGTGGGGCGGGTCCGGTGTCACCCCGCGTGGTCGGTGTCACCCTGTGCGGGCCGCACCCCCCGCCCCCGCCTCGGGACACCACTGCTCATTGAGAAACATGAGGTGGGACTTTGGACCGCAAGTCGCACAAGTGTGAACGGGCTCCATGATGACACGGTGTCACGGCTCTCAGGACTGGCAGGAACATGGCGACTACGGCGGCAGCGGCACATCTGGTTGGTCCTGGAGGAGCCGTAAACGCTGCAGATTGTGTTTCTAATTGCCGGCGAGCAGCTGGATCGCATTGCCGCCATCGGCACATAAATCTCTGCGGTTGATCGGCCCTCTATTTAGCCCAAACTGACACATTTTTCATCTGAAATCGCAGTTTCCATTCATTAGGAGTTTTCCACTTAAATATCCAGCGAGCGAAACCTGGAGGTAGATAGGAGGCTCTGCGTTCCGTGCGACCGGCGCCGTTTTCCGTCTCTGACCTTCCAGTGTCTGCAACCCCCCCCCCCCAAATACCCCAATAAATGTAACATTACGGTTTATTATTTTGATTTTTTTTTTAAATACAATGTCATCAAGGTGACAATTTAATTCCCGGAATGGACTGCGAAAAAAAAAAAAAAAGCTAGCGGCTGTTGTCACCTTGAGCTCGAGTTCACACCAATGCGGTGCGGGAAACGCTGCAAATCCTGTGCGTTTCCAGCACCGCATTGCAGTTGTATTGCGATCTGTTTTGGGGTGTCGTTAATTTATTATTGACACCGACACCAAATCACAGACCGCGAGGCAACTGCAAGAAATCGCATTGCATGGGTGAGAACAGGTGTGTACAGACTCCACCCCTTCAGTCTTGCACAGGTGTACCGGCTCCTCCCCTTCAGTCTTGCACAGGTGTATCGGCTCCTCCCCTTCAGTCTTGCACAGGTGTATCGGCTCCTCCCCTTCAGTCTTGCACAGGTGTATCGGCTCCTCCCCTTCAGTCTTGCACAGGTGTATCGGCTCCTCCCCTTCAGTCTTGCACAGGTGTACCGGCTTCTCCCCTTCAGTCTTGCACAGGTGTAACGGCTCCTCCCCTTCAGTCTTGCACAGGTGTACCGGCTCCTCCCCTTCAGTCTTGCACAGGTGTACCGGCTCCTCCCCTTCAGTCTTGCACAGGTGTACCGGCTCCTCCCCTTCAGTCTTGCACAGGTGTACCGGCTCCTCCCCTTCAGTCTTGCACAGGTGTACCGGCTCCTCCCCTTCAGTCTTGCACAGGTGTACCGGCTCTTCTCCTGGACTGAAGCGGCTTCCTCTGATATCACCGCACACTGTGAGCTTCTCATAATGTGCATTAGAAGCTGCAACAAGTCAGATAGAGCTCCGCCTCAATTCCTGGCTGGAGGACATCCAGCATCATCTAGTACTTTCCTTCCCAGCCTGACTGTCCCTGGCACCGCCCCTTGGATTTCAGTTCTTTCAATCATGGAGGCTCAGCAGCACATGTGGGCGTTACCTATGCAAATACAGCCTGCTTAGCAACACCCACTCCTCCAGACTGAAACCCACCCATGGAGGCATATTGATATTTACATCACTCAGGGCTGAGGGCTCCTGAGAGTAGTACTGAAGGCGGGGGCTGAGCTGTCTTCAGGGAGCTATGTGCCAGCCCCTCCCACCAGCCATGATCTGCTTGTATTGCATAGAGAAGCACAAGGATCCAGTGATAGTCTCAAATAAGGGATGTAATGAAAATGGAAAGGTTTTTTTTTTTTCTTTAAATGTCATCAATATGTTGGGGGGGGGGGGGGGGGAGGGGGGAGGATCCCGGGGAAGGGAAAATATGAGCAGACTTCAGCTGTAACATGTGGTTCTGGCAGATACATAGAGGAGCGCCCAATCGCAGCACTGCACTACCTGTCGGTGGGACCGGCTACTTTTCAGCACTGACAGCCGTGCGATAATCCTGCTGCAAATCCCACGTAAAGCCTCCGGAATTCCCATCTCTGCCCGACCTCCATGGGAATCTCGGAGATAATCTCTCCATGAAGTATAGACGGCCATTCATGGGACAAACGTCTTCCAGATGCTGCAATCATCGGCTCCAAACGCATCTGTTCTCTTCCATCCTGAGCCCAGAAATCGGAGATCAATCTAGAGGGGTGCTGGCATCCGGGAAACCGAGTCCGTCCAATCACCCCGCGTCTTCCCATCCCCCCACGTCTTCCCAGCCCCCCGCGTCTTCCCATCACCCCGCGTCTTCCCATCACCCCGCGTCTTCTCATCCCCCGCGTCTTCCCATCCCCCGCGTCTTCCCATCACCCCGCGTCTTCCCATCACCCCGCGTTTTCCCATCACCCCGCGTCTTCCCATCACCCCGCGTCTTCCCATCACCCCTCGTCTTCCCATCCCCCCGCGTCTTCCCATCCCCCCGCGTCTTCCCATCCCCCCGCGTCTTCCCAGCCCTCCGCGTCTTCCCATCACCCCGCGTCTTCCCATCACCCCGCGTCTTCCCATCACCCCGCGTCTTCCCAGCCCCCCACGTCTTACGTCTTCCCATCACCCCGCGTCTTCCCATCTCCCCGCGTCTTCCCATCACCCCGCGTCTTCCCATCCCCCCGCGTCTTCCCATCCCCCCACGTCTTACGTCTTCCCATCCCCCCACGTCTTCCCATCACCCCGCGTCTTCCCAGCCCCCCGCGTCTTCCCATCACCCCGCGTCTTCCCAGCCTTCCGCATCTTCCCATCACCCCGCGTCTTCCCAGCCCCCCCGCGTCTTCCCAGCCCCCCCGCGTCTTCCCAGCCCCCCGCGTCTTCCCATCCCCCCGCGTCTTCCCATCCCCCCGCGTCTTCCCAGCCCCCCGCGTCTTCCCAGCCCCCCGCGTCTTCCCATCACCCCGCGTCTTCACCTCGCGTCTTCCCATCACCCCGCGTCTTCCCATCATCCCGCTTCTTCCCAGCATCCCGCTTCTTCCCATCCCCCCGCGTCTTCCCATCACCCCTCGTCTTCCCAGCCCCCCGCGTCTTCCCATCACCCCGCGTCTTCCCAGCCCCCCGCGTCTTCCCATCACCCCGCGTCTTCCCAGCCCCCCGCGTCTTCCCATCCCCCCGCGTCTTCCCATCCCCCCGCGTCTTCCCATCACCCCGCGTCTTCCCATCCCCCCGCGTCTTCCCATCCCCCCACGTCTTACGTCTTCCCATCCCCCCACGTCTTCCCATCACCCCGCGTCTTCCCAGCCCCCCGCGTCTTCCCATCACCCCGCGTCTTCCCAGCCTCCCGCGTCTTCCCATCACCCCGCGTCTTCCCAGCCCCCCCGCGTCTTCCCAGCCCCCCGCGTCTTCCCATCCCCCCGCGTCTTCCCAGCCCCCCGCGTCTTCCCAGCCCCCCGCGTCTTCCCAGCCCCCCGCGTCTTCCCATCACCCCGCGTCTTCACCTCGCGTCTTCCCATCACCCCGCGTCTTCCCATCATCCCGCTTCTTCCCAGCATCCCGCTTCTTCCCATCCCCCCGCGTCTTCCCAGCCCCCCGCGTCTTCCCATCACCCCGCGTCTTCCCAGCCTCCCGCGTCTTCCCATCACCCCGCGTCTTCCCAGCCCCCCCGCGTCTTCCCAGCCCCCCGCGTCTTCCCAGCCCCCCGCGTCTTCCCATCCCCCCGCGTCTTCCCAGCCCCCCGCGTCTTCCCAGCCCCCCGCGTCTTCCCAGCCCCCCGCGTCTTCCCATCACCCCGCGTCTTCCCATCACCCCGCTTCTTCCCAGCATCCCGCTTCTTCCCATCCCCCCGCGTCTTCCCAGCCCCCCGCGTCTTCCCATCACCCCGCGTCTTCCCATCACCCCGCGTCTTCCCATCACCCCGCGTCTTCCCATCACCCCGCGTCTTCCCATCCCCCGCGTCTTCCCATCACCCCGCGTCTTCCCATCACCCCGCGTCTTCCCATCCCCCCTCGTCTTCCCATCCCCCCGCGTCTTCCCATCCCCCCGCGTCTTCCCATCACCCCGCGTCTTCCCAGCCCTCCGCGTCTTCCCATCACCCCGCGTCTTCCCATCACCCCGCGTCTTCCCATCACCCCGCGTCTTCCCATCACCCCGCGTCTTCCCAGCCCCCCACGTCTTACGTCTTCCCATCACCCCGCGTCTTCCCATCTCCCCGCGTCTTCCCATCTCCCCGCGTCTTCCCATCCCCCCGCGTCTTCCCATCCCCCCGCGTCTTCCCATCCCCCCGCGTCTTCCCATCACTCCGCGTCTTCCCATCCCCCCGCGTCTTCCCATCACCCCGCGTCTTCCCATCCCCCCGCGTCTTCCCATCACCCCGCATCTTCCCATCACCCCGCGTCTTCCCATCCCCCCCCCTGGGTCTTCCCATCATCCCGCTTCTTCCCATCACCCCACGTTTTCCCAGCCCCCCACGTCTTCCCATCACGCCGCGTCTTCCCATCACCCCGCGTCTTCCCAGCATCCCGCTTCTTCCCCTCACCCCGCTTCTTCCCCTCACCCCGCGTCTTCCCATCCCCCCGCGTCTTCCCAGCATCCCGCGTCTTCCCAGCCCCCCGCGTCTTCCCATCACCCCGCGTCTTCCAATCACCCCGCGTCTTCCAATCACCCCGCGTCTTCCCCTCACCCCGCGTCTTCCCAGCATCCCGCTTCTTCCCCTCACCCCGCGTCTTCCCATCCCCCCGCGTCTTCCCAGCATCCCGCGTCTTCCCAGCCCCCCACGTCTTCCCAGCCCCCCACGTCTTCCCATCACCCCGCGTCTTCCCATCACCCCGCGTCTTCCAATCACCCCGCGTCTTCCCATCACCCCACGTCTTCCCAGCCCCCCACGTCTTCCCATCACCCCGCGTCTTCCCATCCCCCCACGTCTTACGTCTTCCCAGCCCCCCGCGTCTTCCCAGCCCCCCACGTCTTCCCAGCCCCCCCGCGTCTTCACCCCGCGTCTTCCCATCACCCCGCGTCTTCCCATCCCCCCCCGGCTCTTCCCATCATCCCGCTTCTTCCCAGCATCCCGCTTCTTCCCATCCCCCCGCGTCTTCCCATCACCCCGCGTCTTCCCATCACCCCGCGTCTTCCCATCACCCCTCGTCTTCCCAGCCCCCCGCGTCTTCCCATCACCCCGCGTCTTCCCATCACCCCGCGTCTTCCCAGCCCCCCTGCGTCTTCCCATCACCCCGCGTCTTCCCATCCCCCCGCGTCTTCCCATCACCCCGCGTCTTCCCATCCCCCCGCGTCTTCCCATCCCCCCACGTCTTACGTCTTCCCATCCCCCCACGTCTTCCCATCACCCCGCGTCTTCCCAGCCCCCCACGTCTTCCCAGCCTCCCGCGTCTTCCCATCATCCCGCGTCTTCCCAGCCCCCCCGCGTCTTCCCAGCCCCCCGCGTCTTCCCATCCCCCCGCTTCTTCCCATCCCCCCGCGTCTTCCCAGCCCCCCGCGTCTTCCCAGCCCCCCGCGTCTTCCCATCACGTCTTCCCATCACCCCGCGTCTTCCCATCACCCCGCGTCTTCCCATCATCCCGCTTCTTCCCAGCATCCCGCTTCTTCCCAGCCCCCCGCGTCTTCCCAGCCCCCCGCGTCTTCCCATCACCCGCATCTTCTCATCACTCCGCGTCTTCACCCCGCGTCTTCCCAGCATCCCGCTTCTTCCCATCACCCCGCGTCTTCCCATCACCCCGCGTCTTCCCATCACCCCGCGTCTTCCCAGCCCCCCGCGTCTTCCCAGCATCCCGCTTCTTCCCATCACCCCGCTTCTTCACCCCTCGTCTTCCCATCAGCCCTCGTCTTCCCATCACCCCTCGTCTTCCCAGCATCCCGCTTCTTCCCAGCATCCCGCTTCTTCCCATCCCCCTGCGTCTTCCCAGCCCCCCGCGTCTTCCCAGCCCCCCGCGTCTTCCCATCACCCGCATCTTCCCATCACTCCGCGTCTTCACCCCGCGTCTTCCCAGCATCCCGCTTCTTCCCATCACCCCGCGTCTTCCCATCACCCCGCGTCTTCCCATCACCCCGCGTCTTCCCATCACTCCGCGTCTTCACCCCGTGTCTTCCCATCCCCCCGCGTCTTCAAATCACCCCGCGTCTTCCCAGCCCCCCGCGTCTTCCCATCACCCCGCGTCTTCCCATCACCCCGCGTCTTCCCATCACCCCGCGTCTTCCCATCACCCCTCGTCTTCCCATCACCCCGCGTCTTCCCATCACCCCGCGTCTTCCCATCACTCCGCGTCTTCACCCCGCGTCTTCCCATCCCCCCGCGTCTTCCCATCACCCCGTGTCTTCCCAGCCCCCCGCGTCTTCCCAGCATCCCGCTTCTTCCCATCACCTCGCTTCTTCACCCCTCGTCTTCCCATCAGCCCTCGTCTTCCCATCACCCCTCGTCTTCCCAGCATCCCGCTTCTTCCCAGCATCCCGCTTCTTCCCATCCCCCTGCGTCTTCCCAGCCCCCCGCGTCTTCCCAGCCCCCCGTGTCTTCCCATCACCCGCATCTTCCCATCACTCCGCGTCTTCACCCCGCGTCTTCCCAGCATCCCGCTTCTTCCCATCACCCCGCGTCTTCCCATCACCCCGCGTCTTCCCATCACCCCGCGTCTTCCCATCACTCCGCGTCTTCACCCCGTGTCTTCCCATCCCCCCGCGTCTTCAAATCACCCCGCGTCTTCCCAGCCCCCCGCGTCTTCCCATCACCCCGCGTCTTCCCAGCCCCCCGCGTCTTCCCAGCCCCCCGCGTCTTCCCAGCCCCCCGCGTCTTCCCATCACCCCGCTTCTTCCCATCACCCCGCTTCTTCACCCCTCGTCTTCCCATCACCCCTCGTCTTCCCATCACCCCTCGTCTTCCCATCACCCCGTTTCTTCAACCTGCGTCTTCCCATCACCCCTCGTCTTCCCATCACCCCTCGTCTTCCCATCACCCCTCGTCTTCCTAGCATCCCATGTCGTCCCATCACCCCGCGTCTTCCCATCACCCCTCGTCTTCCCATCACCCCATGTCGTCCCATCACCCCGCGTCCTCTCAGCATCCCGCGTCTTCCCATCACCCCGCATCTTCCCAGCATCCCGCGCCATTCTCCTCCATCCTGGGAAAAGCATAAAAACCAACGAGCTGCTCGGAAAACGTTCTAACGCTTCTAACATCACAAAGAGCTCTCAGGTTTCCTTATTCTGGTGTATAATCCACATTCAGCAGGCTTTTCACAGTGCTTAAAGCATAACTAAAGGCAAAACTTTTTGTTTTTTTTGGTTTTGGATGGAGTGGAGAGGGATTGGAACCCCTGTCAGTTCTCGTTGCTGTCTGTGGCCCCCCCGTTAACTACTTTAGGACCACCCTATAGCAGATACACTGCTACAGGGCGGCACCGGTGTGCAGAATCACGTGTATATATACGTCATTATGCATTTCTGGGTAGGGGGCGCCCGTATTGGGATTTTTTTCAGCAAAGACACAAAGCAGAATACATTTTGGCTGAAATTTATGACAAAATTAGATTTTTCACATTTTTGTACTGGACGTTTTTAAGAGCAAAAAGTCCAAAATATTTTTTTTCTCAAAACTGTCGATCTTTTTTTACTTATAGCGCAAAAAATAAAAACCGCACAGGTGATTAAATACCACAGAAAGAAAGTTCAATTTGTGCGAAAAAAGGATGTAAATTTCATTTGGGTGCGGCGTTGCATGACCGCGCAATTGTCAGTTAAAGTAATGCAGCGCCGTATCTTAAAAAATGGCCGGGTCAGGAAGGGGGGGGGAGCCTCTGGAGGGCAAGTGGATAAGGAGGTTCACTCTCTCTGTGGCCCCCGTCAAGGAGGTTCACTCTCTTTGTGGCCCCCGTCAAGGAGGTTCACTCTCTCTGTGGTCCCCGTCAAGGAGGTTCACTCTCTCTGTGGCCCCCGTCAAGGAGGTTCACTCTCTCTGTGGCCCCCGTCAAGGAGGTTCACTCTCTTTGTGGCCCCCGTCAAGGAGGTTCACTCTCTCTGTGGCCCCCGTCAAGGAGGTTCACTCTCTCTGTGGCCCCCGTCAAGGAGGTTCACTCTCTCTGTGGCCCCCGTCAAGGAGGTTCACTCTCTCTATTTGCCCTGTTTGCCATTGTCATTGAAAAGGAAAGTTAAAGAAAATCCCAAATGTTGGGTTGTCCCCACAAAAGTAATAGAGGGGAAATCTTCCAATGGGGACACCAGTTCTGGTGACATGGGGGTCCCCCAAGGAATTCCCTTAATTTGCAGGGATTTCCCCTCACTTTCTGTTTGGCTATAGGACAGGAAGTCAAGAGAAATCTGAGAAATGGTACACAGATGGTGGACCCTCCCGCCACAAAAAAGCTGAAAGAAAGCTCAATTCGTGGGAAAAAAAGGACGTAAATTTCATTGGGGTGATGCGTTGCATGACCGTGCAATTGTCAGTTAAAGTAACGCAGTGCTGTATTCCAAAAAATGGCCGGGTCAGGAAGGGGAGGAAATTCTCTGGAGGGCAAGTGGTTAAGGAGGTTCATTCTCTGTGGCCCCCATTAAGGAGGTTCCCTCTCTGTGGCCCCCATTAAGGAGGTTCACTCTCTGTGGCCCCCCTTTAAGGATTTTCACTCTGTTGCCCCCGTTAAGGAGGTTTACTCGCTCTGTGGCCCCCGTTAAGGAGGTTCCCTCTCTGTGGCCCCCTCTCCGTTAAGGAGGTTCACTCTCTCTATGGCCCCCGTTAAGGAGGTTCACTCTATCTATGGCCCCCGTTAAGGAGGTTCACTCTCTGTGGCCCCCCGTTAAGGAGGTTCCCTCTCTGTGGCCCCCCTTTAAGGATTTTCACTCTGTGTGGCCCCCGTTAAGGAGGTTCACTCTGTGTGGCCCCCGTTAAGGAGGTTCACTCTGTGTGGCCCCCATTAAGGAGGTTCACTCTGTGTGGCCCCCATTAAGGAGGTTCACTCTGTGTGGCCCCCATTAAGGAGGTTCACTCTCTCTATTTGTCCTGTTTACCATTGTCATTGAAAAGGAAAGTCAAATAAAATCCCAAATGTTGGGTTGTCCCCAGAAAAGTAATAGCGGGGAAATCTTCCAATGGGGACACCAGTTCTGGTGACCTGGGGGCCCCCCCCCAAGGAATTCCCTTAATTTGCAGGGATTTACCCTCACTTCCTGTTTGGCTATGGGACAGGAAGTCAAGAGAAATCTGAGAAATGGTACACAGATGGTGAACCCTCCCCCCAAAAAAGGTTTTGCCTCTAGTTCTAATTTATGGCCGGCCAGGGCAGGTATCCTATGAGAGGATTGCAGAGAGCGATGCTTGGAACTCAGAGCGCTCCGCCTTCAATTGTCCTGACTTATAGCGCGTCCAGAAAGTATTCCCATTGGTCGGATGTCTCCGCTATTCATACAGCGCATCCGGAAAGTATTCCCATTGGTCGGATGTCTATGCTATTCATACAGAGCATCCAGAAAGTATTCCCATTGGTCGGATGTCTCCCCTATTCCTACAGCGCGTCCAGAAAGTATTCCCATTGGTGGGATGTCTCCGCTATTCATACAGCGCGTCCAGAAAGTATTCCCATTGGTGGGATGTCTCCGCTATTCATACAGCGCATCCAGAAAGTATTCCCATTGGTGGGATGTCTCCGCTATTCATACAGCGCGTCCAGAAAGTATTCCCATTGGTGGGATGTCTCCGCTATTCATACAGCGCATCCAGAAAGTATTCCCATTGGTCGGATGTCTCCGCTATTCATACAGCGCATCCGGAAAGTATTCCCATTGGTCGGATGTCTCCCCTATTCATACAGCGCGTCCAGAAAGTATTCCCATTGGTCGGATGTCTCCCCTATTCATACAGCGCGTCCAGAAAGTATTCCCATTGGTGGGATGTCTCCGCTATTCATACAGCGCGTCCAGAAAGTATTCCCATTGGTCGGATGTCTCCCCTATTCATACAGCGCGTCCAGAAAGTATTCCCATTGGTGGGATGTCTCCGCTATTCATACAGCGCATCCAGAAAGTATTCCCATTGGTCGGATGTCTCCGCTATTCATACAGCGCATCCGGAAAGTATTCCCATTGGTCGGATGTCTCCCCTATTCATACAGCGCGTCCAGAAAGTATTCCCATTGGTCGGATGTCTCCCCTATTCATACAGCGCGCCCAGAAAGTATTCCCATTGGTCGGATGTCTCCCCTATTCATACAGCGCGTCCAGAAAGTATTCCCATTGGTCGGATGTCTCCCCTATTCATACAGCGCGTCCAGAAAGTATTCCCATTGGTCGGATGTCTCCCCTATTCATACAGCGCGTCCAGAAAGTATTCCCATTGGTCGGATGTCTCCCCTATTCATACAGCGCGTCCAGAAAGTATTCCCATTGGTCGGATGTCTCCCCTATTCCTACAGCACGTCCAGAAAGTATTCCCATTGGTCGGATGTCTCCCCTATTCCTACAGCACGTCCAGAAAGTATTCCCATTGGTCGGATGTCTCCCCTATTCATACAGCGTGCCCAGAAAGTATTCCCATTGGTCGGATGTCTCCGCTATTCATACAGCGCGTCCAGAAATTATTCCCATTGGTCGGATGTCTCCCCTATTCATACAGCGCGTCCAGAAAGTATTCCCATTGGTCGGATTTCTTCGCTATTCATACAGCGCGTCCAGAAAGTATTTCCATTGGTCGGATGTCTCCGCTATTCATACAGCGCGTCCAGAAAGTGTTCCCATTGGTCGGATGTCTCCCCTATTCATACAGCGCGTCCAGAAAGTATTCCCATTGGTCGGATTTCTCCGCTATTCATACAGCGCGTCCAGAAAGTATTCCCATTGGTCGGATTTCTCCGCTATTCATACAGCGCGTCCAAAAAGTATTCCCATTGGTCGGATTTCTCCGCTATTCATACAGCGCGTCCAGAAAGTATTCCCATTGGTCGGATGTCTCCGCTATTCATACAGCGCGTCCAGAAAGTATTCCCATTGGTCGGATGTCTCCCCTATTCATACAGCGCGTCCAGAAAGTATTCCCATTGGTCGGATGTCTCCCCTATTCACACAGCGCGTCCAGAAAGTATTCCCATTGGTCGGATGTCTCCCCTATTCACACAGCGCGTCCAGAAAGTATTCCCATTGGTCGGATGTCTCCCCTATTCATACAGCGCGTCCAGAAAGTATTCCCATTGGTCGGATGTCTCCCCTATTCATACAGCGCATCCAGAAAGTATTCCCATTGGTCGGATGTCTCCCCTATTCATACAGCGCGTCCAGAAAGTATTCCCAGCGCTTACCTTTTGCCACATTTTGTTATGTTACGGCCTTATTCCAAAATGGGTTCAATTCATTTTTTTCCTCCACATTCTACAAACAATTCCCCATAATGACAATGGGAAATAAGTTTGTTTTGAAATCTTTGCAATTTATTAAAAATAAAAAACATAAGTATTCCCAGCCCCCCCCCCCGGCCCCCCCATGTACATAAGTATTCCCATCCTTTGCTCCATCCTTTGTTGAAGCCCCTTTTGCCCCCATTCCAGCCTCGAGTCGTTCTGAGTATGATGCTACAAGCCTGGACACCTATTTTTGGCCGATTTCTCCCGTTCTTCTTTGCAGGACCTCTCCAGCTCCATCAGGTTGGATGGGGAGCGTTGGTGCACAGCCATTTTCAGATCTCTCCAGAGATGTTCAATCGGGTTCAAGTCTGGGCTCTGGCTGGGCCACTCCAGGACATTCACATAGTTGGCCCGTAGCCACTCCTTTGTTATGTGGGCTGTGTGCTGGGGGTCGTTGTCCTGTTGAAAGACGAACCGTTGCCCCAGTCTAAGGTCCAGAGCGCTGTGGAGCAGGTTTCATGAAGGATGTCTCTGTACATTGCTGCATTCATCTTTCCTTCCATCCTGACTAGTCTCCCAGTTCCTGCCACTGAAAAACATCCCCACAGCATGATGCTGCCACCACCATGCTTCACTTTAGGGATGGTATTGGCCAGGTGGTGAGTAGTGCCTGGTTTCCTCCAGACATGACGCTTGGCTTTCAGGCCAAAGAGCTCAATCTTTGTGTCATCAGACCAGAGAGTTTTGTTTTTCATGGTCTGAGATTCCCTCAGGTGCCTTTTGTGGGCTGCCATTTGCCTTTTACGGAGGAGTGGCTTCTGTCTGGCCGCTCTACCACCATACAGGCCTGATTGGTGGAGTGCTACAGAGATGGTTGTTCTTTTGGAAGGTTCTCCTCTCTCCACAGAGAAACGCTGGAGCTCTTTCAGAGTGACCATCGTGTGCTTGGTTACCTCCCTGGCTAAGGCCCTTCTCCCTCAATCGCTCATTTTGGCCAGGCGGCCCGCTCTAGGAAGATTCCTGGTGGTTCCAAACTTCTTCCATTTACAGATGATGGAGTCCATTTTGCTCATTGGGACCTTCAATGCTGCAGAACTGTTTCTGCACCCTTCCCCAGATGTGTGCCTTGATACAATCCTGTCTCGGAGGTCTGCAGTCAATTCCTTGGACTTCATGGCTTGGTTGGTGTTCTGACATACACTGTTACCTGTGGGACCTTCTATAGACAGGTGTATGCCTTTCCTAATCATGTCCAATCCACTGAATGTCCCACAGATGGACTCCAATCCACTGAATGTCCCACAGGTGGAGTCCAAACCGCTGAATGTCCCACAGGTGGAGTCCAAACCGCTGAATGTCCCACAGGTGGAGTCCAAACCGCTGAATGTCCCACAGGTGGAGTCCAAACCGCTGAATGTCCCACAGGTGGAGTCCAAACCGCTGAATGTCCCACAGGTGGAGTCCAAACCGCTGAATGTCCCACAGGTGGAGTCCAAACCGCTGAATGTCCCACAGGTGGAGTCCAAACCGCTGAATGTCCCACAGGTGGAGTCCAAACCGCTGAATGTCCCACAGGTGGAGTCCAAACCGCTGAATGTCCCACAGGTGGAGTCCAAACCGCTGAATGTCCCACAGGTGGAGTCCAAACCGCTGAATGTCCCACAGGTGGAGTCCAATCCGCTGAATGTCCCACAGGTGGACTCTAATCCGCTGAATGTCCCACAGGTGGACTCCAATCCATTGAATGTCCCACAGGTGGACTCTAATCCGCTGAATGTCCCACAGGTGGAGTCCAAACCACTGAATGTCCCACAGGTGGAGTCCAAACCACTGAATGTCCCACAGGTAGACTCCGATCAAGTTGTGGAAACATCTCAAGGATGATCAGTGGGAACATGAGGCACCAGAACTCAATTCTGAGTGTCATGGCTAAGGCTGGGAATACTTATGTACTTGTGGGTTTTTTTTTCGTTTTTTATTTTTAATAAATTGCAAAGATTTCAAAACAAACTTCTTTCCCATTGTCATTATGGGGAATTGTTTATAGAATGTGGAGGAAAAAAAATAATTGAATCCATTTTGGAATAAGGCTTCAACATAACAAAATGTGGCAAACGTTAGGCGCTGGGAATACTTTCTGGATGCTTTGTATTTGAAGGCCTGTTTTTATAAACAATGTTACTTTGTATCTCTCTATCTCAAATGTTTATAAACACTGTCAGATCATCTGTTTTTGACAGTAGTAGCTTCCAGAGGGACTGTTTTTACAAAGCAATTCCCAGCTGTCATTTTTAGAGTTGAGAATAGCCAGCAAGTGCAACGGGACAGAAGGTCATACAACATACACTATATTGCCAAAAGGATTGGCCCCGCCCTCCCAATCATGTGATTCAGGTGTTCCAATCCCCTCCATGGACACAGGTGTATACAATCAAGCCCCTAGGCATGCAGACGGCTTCTACAAACATTGGTGAAAGAATGGGTCGCTCTCAGGAGCTCAGTGACTCCAAGCGTGGTCCTGTGATAGGTGGCCACCTGGGCAATAAGTCCATCCGTGACATTTCCTGGCTACTAAATATTCCACGGTCAACTGTTAGTGGGATTATAACAAAGTGGAAGCAACTGGGAACAACAGCCACTCAGCCACAAAGTGGTAGGTCACGTCACATGACAGGGCGGGGTCAGCGCATGCTGAAGCGCACAGTGCGCAGAAGTCGCCAACTGTCTGCAGAGTCAATAGCTAAAGACCTCCAAACTTGGTGTGGCCTTCAGATGAGCCCAACAACAGTGCGTAGAGAGCTTCATGGAATGGGTTTCCATGGCCGAGCAGCTGCATCCAAGCCTTCCATCACCAAGTGCAATGCAAAGCGTCGGATGCCGTGGTGTAAAGCACGCCGCCACTGGACTCTAGAGCAGTGGAGGCGTGTTCTCTGGAGTGACCAATCACGCTTCTCTGTCTGGCAATCCAATGGACATGTCTGGATTTTGTGGCTGTCAGGAGAACGGTACTTGCCTGACTGCATTGTGCCAGGTGTAACGTTTGGTGGAGGAGGGATTATGGTGTGGGGTTGTTTTTCAGGGGTTGGGCTTGGCCCCCTAGTTCCAGTGAAGGGAACTCTCAAGGTGACATTTTGGACAATTTCATACTCCCAACTTTGTGGGAAGCGTTTGGGGATGGCCCCTTCCTGTTCCAACATGACTGCCCCCCAGTGCACAAAGCAAGGTCCATAAAGACATGGAGGAGCCAGTTTGGGGTGGAGGAACTTGACTGTCCTGCACAGAGTCCTGACCTCAACCCCACAGAACACCTTTGGGATGAATTAGAGCGGAGACTGCGAGCCAGGCCCCCTCCCCCGACATCTGTGCCTGACCTGACAAATGTGCTTCTGGAAGAATGGTCCAACCTTCCCATAGACACCCTCCTAAACCTTGTGGACGGCCTTCCCAGAAGAGTTGAAGCTGTTATAGCTGCAAAGGGCGGGGCCAACTCCACATTGAACCCTACGGACTAAGACTGGGGGGCCATTAAAGGTCATGTGTGTGGAAAGGGCGGGGCCAACTCAATATTGAACCCTACGGACTAAGACTGGGAGGCCATTAAAGGTCATGTGCGTGGAAAGGGCGGGGCCAACTCAATATTGAACCCTGCGGACTAAGACTGGGGGGCCATTAAAGGTCATGTGTGTGGAAAGGGCGGGGCCAACTCAATATTGAACCCTACGAACTAAGACTGGGGGGCCATTAAAGGTCATGTGTGTGGAAAGGGCGGGGCCAACTCAATATTGAACCCTACGAACTAAGACTGGGGGGCCATTAAAGGTCATGTGTGTGGAAAGGGCGGGGCCAACTCAATATTGAACCCTACGGACTAAGACTGGGAGGCCATTAAAGGTCATGTGTGTGGAAAGGCCAGCGGCCCGATACTTGGGGCAATATAGTGTACTTCCAGTAAGTTTTGTGGCTGTGTGTGGTACGGCTAGTCTCCACAACTGGTTAAAGTCCTGTTCTGTGATGCTTTGATCAGATTATGGTGAAATATCACGAGCTCCTCCTGGTTATTCCTCACCCCACCAAGTGAAATATTTGCGAGTTCAGTGCGGCAGCTGCGTCCAGCGAAGGGCGTATATTTACAGGCCCTCTGTCGTGTCCCGGTCACCGCTGGTATTCCAGCTGCTGCTCATTGGAGGACATTACGTCCTGACATATTTCAGCGTCAGGCATATCTGTTGCAATGTCCAAGCGGCCGGCGAGAGTTTACATTGGCTCCGGCGCAGGAACACGATTCCGACTTGGTGCTGAATATTCTCTTTTCTTTCCTTTGAACGCTGTTATGGAATCTGAAATCTGCCCAGAACATGTTTAATCAGAGCGGCATTACTGTATATTTTTATACTTAATCACTTATCAGTGTATGTTTTGTATAATCCTTCAAAACGCTCCACATTCCAGATTGACTCTGCGGGGGGGGGGGGGGGGGGGGCGCTGCCAGGGACACGGTGCAGGAGGCGCACACTGCTTGAACCTAAGAGGGCTCCCTAGTGCAAACCTATTTTTACTGCGATATTTACCTTGAGGAGGTAGTCCAAGAACAAGAATTTCATATATTGCAGCTTACCTGGTACCCGACGATCCTGCCAATAACACAGTCTTATGGTGACAACACTCACTCACTGTGCTGGATGGAGGAGCTACGTTGTCACCCTAGGACAGGACTATAGAACACCTCCTTCTCTTCTCATCCCCATAACAGTCTTCAGAGATAGCTAAGAATAATGTATCTGAGTCAGCAGAAACAGAGAGCACAGAAAGTCAGGGGCGTAAAGGGGCTGACTGACCATTTGAAAACTCGGGCACTGCCCGAGGGCCCGGGGTCAGTAGGGGGCCCCATGAGATGCCCCTGGTACCTTTTTCATAGGCTTTTTTTGAGTATGGGCAAGGACACGGGCCCCATGATCCCCTATTGCCCGGGGGCCCCATGAGTTGTTAGTCTGCCCCTGGGGGTGTATTTGACAAAACAAGGTGTTTCCTTGGGCGGCATTTTTCAGGGGAGTTGCGGCAGCCCCAAACCCTCCCCCCCCCCCCTGGAAAACTCAGGCCATAATTTGGCTCAAACAGCGGTCTGCAAAGCTTGATGACTTTTAAATGGAATGATCCAACATTAGCTCAGCTGCAATGTCTCCTAGTCAGCGTTGGCATATTATGGGTTAATTTGCCCTGTAACACCTTTTTTCATTTTGCTTGCCAAGAAAAAGCAGCTAATTTCTAATCACCAATGTAAGGGGCATTCTTCCCACTGACCCCCAATGTAAGGGACATTCTTCCCACTGACCCCCAATGTAAGGGACATTCTTCCCACTGACCCCCAATGTAAGGGACATTCTTCCCACTGACCCCCAATGTAAGGGACATTCTTCCCACTGACCCCCAATGTAAGGGACATTCTTCCCACTGACCACCAATGTAAGGGACATTCTTCCCACTGACCACCAATGTAAGGGACATTCTTCCCACTGATCACCAATGTAAGGGACATTCTTCCCACTGATCACCAATGTAAGGGACATTCTTCCCACTGATCACCAATGTAAGGGACATTCTTCCCACTGACCACCAATGTAAGGAGCATTCTTCCCACTGACCCCCCAATGTAAGGGACATTCTTCCCACTGACCCCCCAATGTAAGGGACATTCTTCCCACTGACCCCCCAATGTAAGGGACATTCTTCCCACTGACCACCAATGTAAGGGACATTCTTCCCACTGACCCCCCAATGTAAGGGACATTCTTCCCACTGACCCCCCAATGTAAGGGACATTCTTCCCACTGACCCCCCAATGTAAGGGACATTCTTCCCACTGACCCCCCAATGTAAGGGACATTCTTCCCACTGACCCCCCAATGTAAGGGACATTCTTCCCACTGACCCCCCAATGTAAGGGACATTCTTCCCACTGACCCCCCAATGTAAGGGACATTCTTCCCACTGACCCCCCAATGTAAGGAGCATTCTTCCCACTGACCCCCAATGTAAGGGACATTCTTCCCACTGACCACCAATGTAAGGGACATTCTTCCCACTGACCCCCAATGTAAGGGACATTCTTCCCACTGACCCCCAATGTAAGGGACATTCTTCCCACTGACCCCCAATGTAAGGGACATTCTTCCCACTGACCACCAATGTAAGGGACATTCTTCCCACTGACCCCCAATGTAAGGGACATTCTTCCCACTGACCACCAATGTAAGGGACATTCTTCCCACTGACCACCAATGTAAGGGACATTCATCCCACTGACCACCAATGTAAGGGACATTCTTCCCACTGACCACCAATGTAAGGGACATTCTTCCCACTGACCACCAATGTAAGGGACATTCTTCCCAATTTTTCTTTATTAAAATTCTCGCAATCAATAAACATAAAATATTATACAGAATATAAAAAAATTATATATATTTACAGCAAAACGAAAATAAACATAGCAAATTCTGCTGTCAGACAAAACCAAACGCCTCAGAAATGAACTTGACATAATTGGGGAAATAAATCGTACTACCACTCACATCACTACACCAGACATCAAACCTGTGAGGTCAAGAAACCACCCCGCCCCCCTTATGCATGCAGCCCTTCTTCAAAAAAGATCTTAATCAACAAAAACTACGGGAGTGAAAAGAACAGTATAAGGAAAGAGCCCCTCACCCAGAGATGGACAGTTCACCAAAGGCAGGTCTGATATTCCTCCACGCCCTTATCCAGACCGCCCGAGGCTCTCTGACCCTCTCAAGACCCCGAATCTTCCCAACCTCACCCAGAATATCGTGCACCACCACCTCTACAGGGAGGACTTTCTTCCGGATGGTAATCTGACACCGTGCGTTCCATGTGAAGTAACGGACAACTATACTAACTAGAAAAAGTGTATCCAAATCAAAGTCCCAGCGAGCTGGGAATGCCCCGTACACCCACTCTGCATAACTCATGCGATAGAGAAAGGGGATGCCCAGAGCCCTCCCCACCCTTTTATACACCTCTATGTTAAAGGGACACAGGAGCAGAAAGTGGTCCATAGACTCCACCTTACCAACACACTCTGCTCTAGGACAATCTCGATCATCCACAGGGCGGTGCTTCAGGTTCCCTCTCACATAGAGCCTTCCATGGAAAGCGAGCCAGGCTTGATCCCTAAACTTCAAAGGGATTCTCTCCAAGTTAATTAAACGCAATCCCTCCCTCATTACGGAGCCTGGGCAATCCTTTAAGGCCAGTGACACACTGAAAGCAGAAGCCAAAATCCTCTCCCCCAGAAGCTTCCTGGGAAGGGACCTGATATCCTCCACTGTCACCTGCCACTGCCGAAGTATTTTCAGACACGGGGCAACATAAGCCGGGAGCTTGCCATGTCGGACTCTCAGACTTTTCACTGGGCCGCCATCTTCCCAGCAACGCAGAAAAGGCCTAAACCAAGACTGAAAAATACCCACCCATCCCGGCGGGGTCTCTGCTAACATATTACCAAGATTGTACATTAAAAAGAGCAAAGAAAAGAAAACAATGGGGTTGACCATTCCTAGGCCACCCTTCCGCCTGGACAGGTAAGTTACATTGTGTTTGATCAGGTTCAGCCTGTTTCCCCATAACAGTTGGAAAAAACAGCTGTAGACCCGTGCATAGAGAGATACTGGCAAGATACAGACGAAGCTGACATATAAAAAGATCGGGATCAGGTAAGTTTTGATCAAGTCAACCCTCTCTCTCAAGGAAAGCCTCCATCTCTTCCAGCTCGCTACTTTGGCATTGGCAACTACCAACCTGCTTTCCCAGTTTCGATGACCATAGTCACCAGGACCAAATTTGATGCCCAAAATTTTAATTTCCTGCTGGGGCTCTGGGAAGGCATCCGGAAGTTCGAAGCTTTCACCCTCCTCACCTATCCAGAAAACTTCACTCTTTTCATGGTTGACTTTAGAGCCAGAAGCCTCCGTGTACTGCTCTATCACAGAGACCACCTCCTGCGCCTCCTCAGTCCCAGAGATAATAACAGACACATCATCAGCATAGGCAACGACCTTCAAAGGCGGCACACCAGCAATGCCCAGAGGCACCCCGCACAACGATGCGCCCTCTAGCCTTCTTACAAAGGGGTCGATTGCGAAAGCATATAGCAGGGGGCTCAAAGGACATCCCTGGCGCACACCAGAGCCGACCTCAAAAGGCCGCCCAACCCAACCATTAACAAGCGGGAAGCTCTCAGCCCCTTTATATAATGTCTTCAGCCAATCTATAAACCTCCCCTGCAGGCCGTATCTACCAAGCAGCAACCACAGATATTCATGATTCACTCGATCAAAAGCTTTTGCCTGATCCAATGCCAGCAAGTACTTTCTCCATCCAGCAGTCCTGCATCGTTCCAAAGCCTCCCGGATAGCCAAAACTGCTGAAAAGGTACTTCTACCTTGGACCGAACAGTGCTGATGGCTGGACAACAAATCGCCTGCTACTGACGACAAGCGCCAAAAAAGAATCTTTGCCAAGATCTTTCTATCAACATTGAGAAGACTGATGGGGCGCCAGTTCTCAATCATTGAGGGGTCTTTACCTTTTGACAGAAGAATCACAGCGGATTGCCTCATGGAGGGAGGGAGCGAACCCTCTTCTAGACAGCTGTTAAAAACCTCCGCTAAAAAGGGAGCCAGAATGGACTTAAAACACTTGTAAAATTCAGCTGTCAATCCATCTGGCCCAGGCGATTTTTTGGTAGCCAGCTTGTCTATAGCATGAACTACCTCATCCGCTGAAATTGGTTCTGTCAAATTCATCAAAAGCAATGCACCATTTCCCAATCCTGGAGTAGAATCCAGAAAGCTTTTCATCTTGTCCTCCATCTAAGGTCCTTTCTTCCCAGGAGGTCTGCATAATACGACCCAAAGATCTCCAAGATCCCTGATCTGGACTTTATCAGGGAACCCGTACTGTCTTTCAGGCCAATGACCGTCTTAACTGCTATGCCTTGCTTACAGTTCTGGTAAGGATCAGGTGAGTGATATTTCCCATAATCCCTCTCCAGAACCAAGGAGGCATGCCGGTCGTATTGACACTTCCTAAGAAGAAGCTTCACTTCAGAGATCTCCCCTGGATCTCCTCCATACGAGACAAGACGATCAAGCTTCCTCCGCAAATGCTGGTAGGCAATATACATACCAAGCTGCTTCTTCTTACTTATGGCCTTGAAAAGTCCAGCCGCCCTTTTGTTTCACAAGCTCCCACCACTCTGACTTAGTGCTGCAAAAGTCCAGAATAGAAACCTGTGCCTGAAAAAAATCCTCAAAGGATTGTCTTACCTCTACATCTTCCAGGAGAGCCGAATTCAGTTTCCAGACACCCCTTCCCCTGGGTGGAGTGTCCGAGGCATTCAGAGTCACAGACAGCATACAGTGGTCAGAGAACTCCACCGCCTTCAACTCAGGAGCTGAGAAAGCAGAGTTCTCCTTTAAAAAAAACCTGTCTCTCCTGCTCTGACTATTCCCTCTCTGAAATGTGAACCCCGTGCTGCCAGGGCAGTGCTTAATGTGCACATCTACCAGGCCTGCCTGTCTAACCAAATCTCTGAGAAAACCGCTATCATAACCCAGCCTGTCTATGGAGCCTCTCCTGTCTTCAGGCCTAATTATGGTGTTAAAGTCACCTCCAAAGACAACCTGCTGGGACGTAAAAAGGAAGGGCTTGATCTTTGTGAGGAGGCATTTCCTGCCCCATTTTGACTGGGGTCCATAGATATTGATCAGGCGCAGGTCCTGCCCCCTAACAGAGACGTCTAAGACCATGCATCTCCCCATTTCTACCTCAATTACCCGCCGGCACGTTACCATATCGGTTTTAAAAAGGACCGCAACTCCGCTGCAAGGTTCAGCCGCAAGAGACCAAAAGGAGGGACCACATCTCCACTCCCTTTTTGCTAGATAGACATCGGCCAATGTATTGAGCCAGGTCTCTTGCAAAAATAAAATCTCAGCATCAAACTCGCTGAGCAAAAATAAGGCCGTATCACGAGCTCTTGCAGATTTAATGCTGGCGACATTAATGGTCACCACCTTTAACAGAGTGGGAACTGCCATCAGGATGATTGGGGTAGTTGTTTCCTAACCTCTACCACACTCTCAGCACCCGAAACAGCTCTCTTCAGAGTACGTGACTCCCCCTCATCCATAGATGATAAAGAAATGGATACATCAGATACCATCTCATCACCTGACAAAACTGAAAAAGTATTGCCAAGAGGGACCCCTCCTGGATCTGATTCTGAGGAAGAGAGGACAGCTCTTCTCATCCTCCTCTTCTTCTTCTTCCTCTTCTCCTTCACCCTCTCCCACCCTTCATCAGCCGAATCCCCCCCAGCAGGAGGTGAGACATGGGACATGGATACCCCTCCCTGAGCCCCATCGGCTCCACCCCCATCCGGCACCCCCACAACCTCCTGACCACGTTTGCGCTGACGGGGGACAGGTACCGGAGGTGGAGTAGGCCGAGAGGGAAGATCCGCTAAACCAGCCCCCCCAGCAGCTTCCGCCAGTCTGGAGGATCTACGTACTGTAGGATTAGGGACAGGAGGGACAGACTCAGGGGTGACATTACTGGGGGAAACACAATCTGACACAACAGAGGGAACAGACACAGGAGGGGCAACTACAGTTTCCTCCCTGGCATCAGCTGCCTCATCCTCTTTATCCAGCCTCTGCAGCTCAGCCTCCAGTCCTGGCAGGTTGTGTAGTGCCTCTGGGCACAGACTGTATGGATGACCCAGCTGCTGGCACAAATTACACCGAATCTCGGTGCATTCTTTGGCCAAATGGCCAAAATCCTGGCACAGTGAGCACTTCTTGATGGTGCAGGACGATGCAAAGTGACCTCTCTCCGCATTTGTTACAAACTTTAGGCTGACCTTGATAGAAAATGGTCAGCCTATCCCTCCCCAGAAAGGCTGAGCAGGGAATATGCTGAACCACATTGCCCAGCACCCTCAATTGCACTGACACCGTCCAGGCCCCTGTCCATATCCTATGCTCATCCAGGACCTTCCGCAGTGGGGAGAGGACCTCACCATGTCGGCGTAGCCAAACTACTAAATCAGCCTCTGGTATGGATTCATTCCGGACCAGGATTGTCACCGATTTTATCAAAGGCTGTCTGGAAACAACCTTTGCCACCAAACCTTTCCACTGCTGAAGGCTCCTGCACCTCCAATATCTCTCCCAAAACAGGTCCAGGCCTTCAGGTTTTACAAACGACAAATCGTATTCATAGCTGCCTACTGGGCAGATCAATGCAAACACATCACAGGCTTTAAACCCCATCTCCAGAATCAACTCCGCCACCCTCCCCCTTACTGGTGGGTTCCCTTCCCCCTCCCACTTCAACTGTACCACATTCCTTCTCCTGACCCCACCAACCATCCCACCACCAAACCTCCCCAAATTGTGACCATTAACATTCCCAACACTACCCCCACCCCCCTTGGTGCGACTCCCCAAAACAGAGGCATAGCTCCCCCCAATCCTCCCAGCAGCAGAAACATTTGTATGTCTAGGAGCATCTGGTGCAACTCTAGCAGACACCGATTGCACAGATCCGGGATTGGATGGTGTATCCTCTCTCTGCTCAGCAAGGGGAGAAATGTCATTTTTACCTCTGTCAGCAATGTTAACCCCTTCACCTCCACCCACCACCAACACATCCATTGCTTTACCAGTCTCAACAGTCATAGACTTCACAGCAATGTCCACACTCACTGCTGCAACCATAGAAGCTCCATCAATCATCTCTCCTTCCAAGGAAGGAGACTCAGCCCAGGACTGGATTGGATTCTCAGACACAGCAACAAGTGAGACATCCATACTTGCTGTTTTCTCTCCACATGGTGCAGTGTGCTGCTCCCCTCCCCCACCAGCATCAATCAGGTCTGGAGCACCTGGGAGCTCAGGTGAAACAGTCTCTCTGCAGGTGGCAGCCATCTTGCCTGTAGAGGGACTACTGGTCTCAGCAGGAACAGCAATTTCCATCTGTGGGGTGCTTGGTGCAGGTTCACCCACATTCCCCTGATGGTCTGGAGACCTCTCTGCCAGGGATTTTTCCTCCATGTTGGATGAGGATTCCTCCACAGCAGGCTGCCTGCAGAGCTCCTCATCCACAGTACTCACCGCAGCAGGTGGGGCAGACATGCTGTGAGCAGCCATGTTGGTGTACTGGGATCTCTCCACCAGTCTTGGCTTTGCTGCTCTGAACCTCCTCTGTCCATCCTCAGGGACTTCTGCAGGGTCATCAGTGAAGGCAAACTTGTCTGCTCTCAGGGGTGACTCCATCTGCTGGATGAACTTCAAGGTTCCATATTCACCCTCAACCCCCTGGCTGGTTGCTACTGACAACTCCTCAGCCTGACATGGGGGGAGAGACGCTGATGTAGATGGTGCCGGGTCATCCATTACCTGAGGCTGCTGATCCACAGAGCTCACTGATGTCTGGCTGGCAAATCTCCTCTCATTATCAAATTTTTCTTTAAATGCTCCACTTCTTGCTTTCAACTTTTCTAATAATAAAGATTGTCTCTTTACTTTCTCCTCCATGTGCTGGAGCGCTGGCTTCATGCCCAATCTGTTCTTGCTCCAGGCCTGGCAGTATTTGGCTCTGAAGGATTTGTGTTCAGATTTTAAAACATTAAGTTTCTCCTCAGCTCTTCCAATAGTCACAAATCTATCAGTAATCTTCTGTCTGAAGACACCGACATCCTCACCAGGGCCGGGACCCACAGTCAGGTCCTCCACCTCCTCCTCTTCACTAGGCCCGGTCTCATCAGGGGAATCCCTCCCAGGGCCTCCCCCTGGATCAGGCATGGTTCCTGGGCCAAGCTAGCAGGCAAGGCCCAGGCTTGAAAATGCTGGTTCTCAGGGAGAGCTCCTTCAGTGTGTCCTCCTCCTTCTCCCACTGACCACCAATGTAAGGAACATTCTTCCCACTGACCACCAATGTAAGGGACATTCTTCCCACTGACCCCCAATGTAAGGGACATTCTTCCCACTGACCACCAATGTAAGGGACATTCTTCCCACTGACCCCCAATGTAAGGGACATTCTTCCCACTGATCACCAATGTAAGGGACATTCTTCCCACTGATCACCAATGTAAGGGACATTCTTCCCACTGACCACCAATGTAAGGGACATTCTTCCCACTGACCCCCAATGTAAGGGACATTCTTCCCACTGACCCCCAATGTAAGGGACATTCTTCCCACTGATCACCAATGTAAGGGACATTCTTCCCACTGACCCCCAATGTAAGGGACATTCTTCCCACTGATCACCAATGTAAGGGACATTCTTCCCACTGATCACCAATGTAAGGGACATTCTTCCCACTGACCACCAATGTAAGGGACATTCTTCCCACTGACCCCCAATGTAAGGGACATTCTTCCCACTGACCCCCAATGTAAGGGACATTCTTCCCACTGATCACCAATGTAAGGGGCATTCTTCCCACTGACCCCCAATGTAAGGGACATTCTTCCCACTGACCCCCAATGTAAGGGACATTCTTCCCACTGACCCTCAATGTAAGGGACATTCTTCCCACTGACCCCCAATGTAAGGAACATTCTTTCCACTGACCCCCAAATAATTAATTTTAGCAGTGGTTCCCTGAGACCTAAAAAAATGTATTCAAGGGTTATTTTGGGGAAGGTAGACTTATATATATATATATTTTTTTTTATTGCTGATAAATGCTACAAATTACATAACTCATATAAGAAAGTTGATATTTTGTAAAACTGATATTTCAGAGCTCTCAAATATACAGGGGTGGAAACTTGGGCACTGCCCGAGGGCCTGGGGTCAGTAGGGGGCCCCATGAGATGCCCCTGGTACCTTTTTTCATAGGCTTTTTTGAGTTTGGGCAAGGACATAGGGGCCCCATGATCCCCTACTGCCCGGGGACCCCATGAGTTGTCAGTCCGTCCCTGTACCTCTATTTATAGCCTACCATTACATTTTTACGATCAATAACTATTGACAGCAGGGCAGCATTCTCTGACAACACTCTCCATGTATTAATGCCAATTCCTGCAGTGGGACGAGGATAACTCAAAGCATATCACAGATTTAGTAAGAGATTTAGGAGGTGTATATTTTTCAAGAGAACCATCCAATCAATAGAAGACTATAGGGGACACAAAGGGGTCCGGTATTGCCAAAACTCATATCAAGTTACAAAATATCATCCAGGATATAGTAAGATACAATGTACCAAGTAAAAGACTAAAGCCCAGTGATATGTTTGAAATTTGAATCCAAAAATGTATATATGTATCAGAATCTGCGTGGCAACACCTAAATGAGGAGACATTTATCTGCTATTGTAGACCTCCAGAAGTCCTCCTCCAGACCAGTGGACGACCTTTGGTAACAGTTGACAACCCTCAGAAACTTTGTGTCGGTGGTTAGTAACCGTTGTGTCATATATGTCTTTTCGTAGGCTCAAACTCTCTAATGAGGAGATCAAGAAGGCCCTTATGGAGATGGATGAACAGGAGGACCTCCCAAAGGACATGCTGGAGCAGGTACGTTCGTAGTGGTGGAACTGGGTCTACACAGTGGAGGAAAGATTCAGAGTAAAATCACTTCTCTATTAATGTTTCTGAGGGGAGTGACTTTGGGTGGGGGGCCCATGGAACACAGCCCCCTTTGGAGAGGTGGGGAGACCCCTGTCTCAGCTCCCCATATTCCCATTATGTGTGAGTCACCCTGTGCCTGTTAGGGGTACAGGGTGATCTGCCCTAGTATTGGTTGGACATGTATAGGTGGGGGTTGTCCATTGTTCACTGCCACCTGCTGCATCCCATTGTTCTATTGTGAGTCTTGCTGGCCAGCAAACTATTATGGGATGTATGGGTTTGTGTATTGTCTACTGCCATGGGGTGTATCCCATTGTTCTATTATGTGTTTGTACTGGCTTGGTGGGGGGTGTTTCCGGCAGCCCTTCCCCCTGATGGGACTGCCTGCTGATGTGTTTCCTGTTACTGGGTGTATTTCCCCGCCCTGTGTATATATCTTGTATCTATGTTAAAGTTAAGCCGTCCACTTCCTGTCTTTCCTACAAGTCTGGTGCTGTTTCATCTTGTATGGTCAGCGGTGGGGTCCGTGGATCTGTGTTCGGACAGGGAAGCGAGAGTCTAACGGAATTACCCTCGTGCAGTCGGGGTCCGGTTCCGTTACAATGTTATAGTAACAGTGTATCAACCACCTACTCAGAATATCGACACCAACACAACTATGCAGTGCAAAGGCCTCCTCATTTTCTTGAATCAAGACTCATCTTCTCTGGTCAGACATGACCTGAAATCTCAGTATTTTCCCAGTTAAATTAGATGGAAGTCCCAGGGGGCCCATTTACAACCTTGCGTTGTGGTAACACACGTGTTGCGGTGCCATCCATTTTGATAATAATGCACATTTGTTGTGTTCCGGAAGGCCCCATAGTGTGCTACAAAATTTGTGGTAAGTCAAATTTTCAAGACATTTTGGTTCATTGGGAGCCTTTTTGTTTGAACACACCTCAATGACCACAAGAATGGGACCTTTAGGGTCTAACTGACCTTTAGTATGTTCTGTGTGCTGTGTGTCACAAGGACACACATAACGCACATGTGTGCCGGCAAAGAGGGTGGGCTTTAATGCCTACACGCTACACGTATGGGTCTACGGGAAGTGGATGTTTCTATGTTGGGAGCATGTTCCCAGCACTAGGTCTCTAGTCACGATCCGTAGCCAGTGGGACATGATCAGGAAGTCTGTCCCACCTCCTCTTGGGTGTAAAGACCCACTTAAATGGATGGTGGGGCTGGGTGGGAAGGGATTAAATAAAATACTTATTTTTACCATGTTTTTAAACTTGCGAGCCTCTCTCATCCTCTGCAACTCCCTACCCCAAACTGTCCAGAGCCTCTCACATCCTTTGTAATCCCCTAACTCAATCAGTCCCTAGCATCTCTCACCCTCTGGAACTCCATACTCTTGTCAGTCCAGAGTCTCTCCCATATTCTGGAACTCCCTACCACATTCTGACCAGAGCTTTTCTCATCCTCTGGAACTTCCTACTCTAGGCTGTATAAAGCCTCTCCCATCCTCCAGAACCCCCTAACCCAGTCTGTCCAGAGCCTCTCCCACCCTCTGGAACTCACTACCCCAAACTCTGTACGCCAATCTTATCAGAGCCTCTCCCATCCTCCAGAACCCCCTAACCCAGTGTGTCCAGAGCCTCTCCCACCCTCTGAGACTCACTACCCCAAACTCTCTACCCCAATCTTATCAGAGCCTCTCCCATCCTCTGGAACTCCTTACACCAATCTGTCCAGAGCCTTTCCCATCATTTGAAACTCCCTACTCCAATCTGTCCAGAGCCTCACCCATCCTATGGAACTCCCTACCCCAATATGGCCAGAGCCTCTCTCATCCTCAAGAACTCCCTACCCCATTCTGACCAGAGTCTCTCCCATTCTTTGGAATGACAGAGCTTCAAACATCCTATGGAACGCCCTACCCCAATCAGATCAGAGCCTCTCCCATCCTCTGTTACTCCCTTCCCCAATCCGTCCAGAGCCTCTCCCATCATTTCAAACACCCTATTCCAATCTGTTCAGAGCTTCTCCCATCATTTGAAACTCCCTACTTCTATCTGTCCAGCACTTCTCACATCCTCTGGAACTCCCTACCCCAGTCATTCCAGAGCCTCTCCCATCCTCTGAAACTCACTACCCCCATCAGTCCAGAGCCTCTCCAAACCCTCTAGAACGTCCTACTCCAATCTGTATAGAGCATCTCCCACCCTCTGGAACTTCCTAAGCCAATCTAGCCAGAGCCTCTCCCATCCTCAAGAAATCCCTACTCCAATCTGACCAGAGTCTCTACCATCCTCTGGAATGCCCTACTCCAATCTCTCCAGAGCTTCTTACATCCTAGGGAACTCCTTACCTCAATCAGTCCAGAGCCTCTCCCATCCTCTGGAACTCTCTACCCCAATCAGTCCAGAGCCTTTCCCACCCTCTAGAGCTCCCTACTCCAATCTGTATAGATCATCTCCCACCCTCTGGAACTTCCTACTCCAATCTGTATAGAGCCTCTCCCATCCTCTGTAACTCTCTACCTCAATCTGACCAGAACCTCTCCCATCCTCTGGAACTCCCTATCCCAATACATCCAGCCATTTCCTACTCTGTTCACTTAAGGCCTTAGCGCTCGTGTGAACAAGGCACCAGGGAAGCCTATCCTGACTCCACAACTGGATTTATACTTTCTCTACAAATTTCATCCCCTCAGAGTTATCTGGTTTGGCCTTATGGGTCACTCTGGTGTAGCCCCACCTACTGGCGATTAATGTAGAATTTTCCTCTACACCGTGATGTATGGCCCTAATAGGACACCATTGGGCAGATCCATCTAGTGGCCATAATGTGGAATTTTCCTAAAATACCCCAATCAGGGAAGTACTGCATTATGGCCACTGGATGGAGCTGACAAACAGCTGGATATGGCCCTATAGGGCAGTTCCATCTAGTGGCCATAATGTGGAATTTTCCTAAAATACCTAAATCAGGGAAATACTGTATTATGGCCACTAGATGGAGCTGACAATCAGCTGGATTTGGTCCTATGGGGCAGCTCCATCTAGTGGCCATAATGTGGAATTTTCCTAAAATACCTAAATCAGGGAAATACTGCATTATGGCCACTGGATGGAGCTGACAAACAGCTGGATATGGCCCTATAGGGCAGTTCCATCTAGTGGCCATAATGTGGAATTTTCCTAAAATACCTAAATCAGGGAAATACTGTATTATGGCCACTAGATGGAGCTGACAATCAGCTGGATTTGGTCCTATGGGGCAGCTCCATCTAGTGGCCATAATGTGGAATTTTCCTAAAATACCTAAATCGGGGAAATACTGCATTATGGCCACAAGATGGAGCTGACAATCAGCTGGATTTGGTCCTATGGGGCAGCTCCATCTAGTGGCCATAATGTGGAATTTTCCTAAAATACCCCAATCAGGGAAATACTGTATTATGGCCACTAGATGGAGCTGACAATCAGCTGGATTTGATCCTATGGGGCAGCTCCATCTAGTGGCCATAATGTGGAATTTTCCTAAAATACCTAAATCAGGGAAATACTGTATTATGGCCACTAGATGGAGCTGACAATCAGCTGGATTTGGTCCTATGGGGCAGCTCCATCTAGTGGTCATAATGTGGAATTTTCCTCGAATACCTCAATCAGGGAAATACTGCATTATGGCCACTAGATGGAGCTGACAAACAGCTGGATATGGCCCTATGGGGCAGCTCCATCTAGTGGCCATAATGTGGAATTTTCCTCGAATACCTCAATCAGGGAAATACTGCATTATGGCCACTAGATGGAGCTGACAATCACCGTTAACACACACATTAGGCGGATTTTAGTGATTATTTGTGACAGATTTGTGAAAAGAATTCTTTTTTAATAAACAGACCCCTATGAGGTCACCTAAAGTAAGAATTACAGAAGCACGGCAACAAAACGCATTCCTTTCTGGCGGCGTGCACCACGCTCCTTCCTATCCGCGATCTTCGTTTCGCGCCAAAACTTAAGCTTTCAAAACAAGTCAACAATGTGGGCTCCCATATTTCCACCTCGCGGGGTCACGGGAACTGCCAAGCTAAAGAAGTTGACTTCTTCATGTGGATATTAAAAGGTTTTCTTACTTTATAAAGCGCGGTCAGCTATGGAAAAAACGCGAAGCGCGCGACGTGTTATCCGCAGGATTCGGTAGCTCTCCTACTAAAATTGTCGTTTTTATTGACCAAGTCGGTGTTGTTTGACACACAATACTTTCTTTGTGGTCTGCAGCCCCTCAGACGGGTCCCGGGGCCAAAGTCTGTCCTACACTAATGAGCTCTAAGTGAGACTCGCAGACTGTCTGCTGCCTCGCAGCCTCTGGTTTTGGCAGCGGCAGAAATGCGCTTTTTTATCATTTCTATAGAAAGTATTGGCGGCGGAGATCGCTGTGAAATGATACATCCTGGCGTGTAGAGGCCGAGTTGTGAAACAAAAGTAGGAAAAGCGCGGCAGATCTTGTTGCCAGCATTCGCCGTCCATTCGCTCTCAAGATTTGTTCGATGGAGACTTCAGATGATGAGGAGTTTGGGATGAAAGTCGCATTTGTGTCGCGGCCAGTTTGCTGCCAAGACTCGGGTGGGATCACATGCAGAGGAGTTCTGATCAAATCTGTAACTCACCGTGTGATAACAGTGAGAGGTAAAAATATGGCCAATGTCACCATGATCTGGATGTTCCAATGAATCCTTCAAAGAGAAGAACTCCACCTGATAATTTATTGCTTTACTGTTACTTTGTTTGCAGTGCTTTTCAGAGATCACCAAACCGGAGGAGCTTACACTCTAATATGGCCACCACTTTTATTATTATTATACATTTATATAGCGCTGTATAGAGAACACCGAGCCAGTCACATCAGTCTCTGTACAGAGGAGCTTACACTCTAATGTCCCCTCCCCCACAGTCACATCAGTCTCTGTACAGAGGAGCTTACACTCTAATGTCCCCTCCCCCACAGTCACATCAGTCTCTGTACCACAGGAGCTTACACTCTAATGTCCCCTCTCCCCACAGTCACATCAGTCTCTGTACAGAGGAGCTTACACTCTAGTGTCCCCTCCCCCCACAGTCACATCAGTCTCTGTACAGAGGAGCTTACACTCTAATGTCCCCTCCCCCACAGTCACATCAGTCTCTGTACAGAGGAGCTTACACTCTAATGTCCCCTCCCCCACAGTCACATCAGTCTCTGTACCACAGGAACTTACACTCTAATGTCCCCTCTCCCCACAGTCACATCAGTCTCTGTACAGAGGAGCTTACACTCTAGTGTCCCCTCCCCCCACAGTCACATCAGTCTCTGTACAGAGGAGCTTACACTCTAATGTCCCCTCCCCCACAGTCACATCAGTCTCTGTACAGAGGAGCTTACACTCTAATGTCCCCTCCCCCACAGTCACATCAGTCTCTGTACAGAGGAGCTTACACTCTAATGTCCCCTCCCCCACAGTCACATCAGTCTCTGTACCACAGGAACTTACACTCTAGTGTCCCCTCCCCCGCAGTCCCATCAGTCTCTGTACCACAGGAGCTTACACTCTAATGTCCCCTCCCCCACAGTCTCATCAGTCTCTGTACCACAGGAGCTTACACTCTAGTGTCCCCTCCCCCACAGTCACATCAGTCTCTGTACCACAGGAGCTTACACTCTAGTGTCCCCTCCCCCGCAGTCCCATCAGTCTCTGTACCACAGGAGCTTACACTCTAATGTCCCCTCCCCCACAGTCACATCAGTCTATGTACCAGAGGAGCTTACACTCTAATGTCCCCTACCCCCACAGTCACATCAGTCTCTGTACCAGAGGAGCTGACACTCTAATGTTCCCTCCCCCCACAGTCACATCAGTCTGTACCAGAGGAGCTTACACTCTAATGTCCCCTCCCCCACAGTCACATCAGTCTCTGTACCAGAGGAGCTGACACTCTAATGTTCCCTCCCCCCACAGTCACATCAGTCTCTGTACCAGAGGAGCTTACACTCTAATGTCCCCTCCCCCACAGTCACATCAGTTTCTGTACCAGAGGAGCTTACACTCTAATGTCCCCTCCCCCTACAGTCACATCAGTCTCTGTACCAGGGGAGCTTACACTCTAATGTCCCCTCCCCCCACAGTCACATCAGTTTCTGTACCAGAGGAGCTTACACTCTAATGTCCCCTCCCCCACAGTCACATCAGTCTCTGTACCAGAGGAGCTTACACTCTAATGTCCCCTCCCCCACAGTCACATCAGTCTCTGTACCACAGGAGCTTACACTCTAATGTCCCCTACCCCCACAGTCACATCAGTCTCTGTACCAGAGGAGCTGACACTCTAATGTTCCCTCCCCCCACAGTCACATCAGTCTGTACCAGAGGAGCTTACACTCTAATGTCCCCTCCCCCTACAGTCACATCAGTCTCTGTACCAGGGGAGCTTACACTCTAATGTCCCCTCCCCCACAGTCACATCAGTCTCTGTACCAGAGGAGCTTACACTCTAAATACATAGCCCCCATATCACACTTAGGAGTCCTCTTTATGGGCAGGAATGCATATAGTGGAGGATGGGTATATATATATATACAGGACAGACTTGGAGGCGGAGTTCCCATGTTCCCGGATTGTGTTGGACGCACCCAGAGGGGGAACATTGAGCGTTTTGTCCTCAGATACAGCCGGCGGCTCTGATAGGTCAGACTCTGTATATAAGAATGATGATCACACAGAAGAATCTCCGGCTCCGGCCAGACAGGAAGTCATTCATTTCTTTACATATGTCCCCAACCGCCGCCGGTGTCACCCGCGTCATCCGTGTCACCATCGCCGGCCGGATTGTCTGTAATTTGTCTGCTATCCAGACAGCTTGTGGCAACAGAGATCAGTAAACGGGGGGGGGGGGGGGGGGAGGTCGGGGGGGGGGTCAGGGGGTGTCGGACGTGTGGCACGAGGATTCCTTTTCATAAATGATTTTATACAGTAATGTTGCCTGGGGCCCCGGGGCCCCGTCTGAGTAATGAGATCTGTAAATGAATATCTTTCTTCATCTCATACTAAACGCCCCTCATGAATCCGACACGAGAATGTCCCATCGATGGATGGATGGATGGAGAGCCACACTCTTTATTTTTGGTGCTGACTCCACATTCCAAGCAAAAAAGATTTCCTTTATGGGGAACTCCACCCAAACGTTGGTAGATGTTGGGAAGATAAACCCCATGACAGTCTCTTCTGTGTCTCTGAGGGGTTCCCACCGTCCCTGTGCTGAGTTCCTGGGTCTGTACGCCCGCTGTGCCCATTATGAGGGGTTCCCACCATCCCTGTGCCGAGTTCCCGGGTCTGTACACCCGCTGTGCCCATTATGAGGGGTTCCCACCATCCCTGTGCTGAGTTCCCGGGTCTGTACACCCGCTGTGCCCATTATGAGGGGTTCCCACCATCCCTGTGCCGAGTTCCTGGGTCTGTACGCCCGCTGTGCCCATTATGAGGGGTTCCCACCATCCCTGTGCTGAGTTCCCGGGTCTGTACACCCACTGTGCCCATTATGAGGGGTTCCCACCATCCCTGTACTAATCCTCATTGTGTGTACTAGGCATAAGAAGCTAGCTCACCCCATAAGGCTCCAACCATGAACACAATCTCACGTTTGCCTGGATTTCCCTTTCATGTCAGGTTGTCTTTACACTTTAAATACCATTCCTGTGAATCTAATAGACGGTCTCTCTGTGTCCCACCAGCTGCTGAAATTCATCCCAGAGAAGAGCGACATCGACCTTCTAGAAGAGCACAAGCACGAGATTGACCGCATGGCGAGAGCGGACCGCTTCTTATACGAGATGAGCAGGTGAGGTGGCTGCCCCGGCATACCCCGTTCTTGGCTGCCCCGGCATACCGCGTTCTTGGCTGCCCCGGCATGCCGCGTTCTTGGCTGCCCCGGCATGCCGCGTTCTTGGCTGCCCCGGCATACCGCGTTCTTGGCTGCCCCGGCATGCCGCGTTCTTGGCTGCCCCGGCATACCCCGTTCTTGGCTGCCCCGGCATACCCCGTTCTTGGCTGCCCCGGCATACCGCGTTCTTGGCTGCCCCGGCATACCGCGTTCTTGGCTGCCCCGGCATACCGCGTTCTCTATAGACCGAGCTTGCAGTAATATTTGAACATTTTCTGAAATATTGCCGCCAGCGTGTTCACCTGAATACACGATCGTTTCCAGCCGCCTAGACGGGAGAAGTAACAGGGCCACTTAAAGGGCGGCCCCACCCGCTGCACAGACACTCCTCTCCCTTTACTCCCCGATTGCTCCATTCAGCCTCTAGGAGTGAAGAAGGATACCCAATACGTCCAAGTATGAAAGATCATGTGATGCTCCCCTTCCTGCCATGTGACACTGCTAGGGCTCAGTGATTGGTTGGTGACATACGGCGTCTTGAAAAAGTATTCATACCCCTTGAAATGTCCCCCATGTTGTCATGTTACAATGTATTCCCCCCCCCCCCCGAAATATCCCCCATGTTGTCATGTTACAATGTATTCCTCCTCCCACCCCCCCCCCCCAAACTGTCCCCCATGTTGTCATGTTACAATGTATCCCCCCCCCCGAAATGTCCCCCATGTTGTCATGTTATAATGTATTCCCCCCCCCCGAAATGTCCCCCATGTTGTCATGTTACAATGTATTCCCCTCCCCCCCCCCCGAAATATCCCCCATGTTGTCATGTTACAATGTATTCCCCTCCCCCCTGAAATGTCCCCCATGTTGTCATGTTACAATGTATTCCCCTCCCCCCCCCCCCCGAAATATCCCCCATGTTGTCATGTTACAATGTATTCCCCTCCCCCCTGAAATGTCCCCCATGTTGTCATGTTACAATGTATTCCCCTCCCCCCCCCCCGAAATATCCCCCATGTTGTCATGTTACAATGTATTCCCCTCCCCCCCAAACTGTCCCCCATGTTGTCATGTTACAATGTATTCCCCCCCCCGAAATGTCCCCCATGTTGTCATGTTATAATGTATTCCCCCCCCCGAAATGTCCCCCATGTTGTCATGTTACAATGTATTCCCCTCCCCCCCCCCCCCCGAAATATCCCCCATGTTGTCATGTTACAATGTATTCCCCTCCCCCCTGAAATGTCCCCCATGTTGTCTTGTTACAATGTATCCCCCTCCCCCCATGTTGTCATGTTACAATGTATTCCCCTCCCCCCCCCCCCCCCGAAATATCCCCCATGTTGTCATGTTACAATGTATTCCCCTCCCCCCTGAAATGTCCCCCATGTTGTCATGTTACAATGTATTCCCCTCCCCCCTGAAATGTCTCCCAATGTTGTCATGTTACAATGTATTCCCCCTCCCCCCCATGTCCCCCATGTTGTTATGTTACAATGTATTCCCCTCCCCTCTGAAATTTCCCCCATGTTGTCATGTTACAATGTATTCCTCCTCCCAGCCCCCCCCCCCAAACTGTCCCCCATGTTGTCATGTTACAATGTATTCCCCCCCCCCCCCGAAATGTCCCCCATGTTGTCATGTTATAATGTATTCCCCCCCCCAAAATGTCCCCCATGTTGTCATGTTACAATGTATTCCCCTCCCCCCCCCCCGAAATATCCCCCATGTTGTCATGTTACAATGTATTCCCCTCCCCCCTGAAATGTCCCCCATGTTGTCTTGTTACAATGTATCCCCCTCCCCCCATGTTGTCATGTTACAATATATTCCCCTCCCCCCCCCCCCCCGAAATGTCCCCCATGTTGTCATGTTACAATGTATTCCCCCTCCCCCCCCATGTCCCCCATGTTGTTATGTTACAATGTATTCCCCTCCCCCCTGAAATTTCCCCCATGTTGTCATGTTACAATGTATTCCCCCCCCCCCCCATGTTGTCATGTTACAATGTATTCCCCCTCCCCCCGCAATGTCCCCCATGTTGTCATGTTACAATGTATTCCCCCCCCCCCATGTTGTCATGTTACAATGTATTCCCCCCCCCATGTTGTCATGTTACAATGTATTCCCCCCCCCCCCCACAATGTCCCCCATGTTGTCATGTTACAATGTATTCCCCCCCCCCATGTTGTCATGTTACAATGTATTCCCCCTCCCCCCCCGCAATGTCCCCCATGTTGTCATGTTACAATGTATTCCCCCCCCCATGTTGTCATGTTACAATGTATTCCCCC
>NW_028319496.1:75000-159673 GCF_062004578.1 Staurois parvus | reverse complement strand
TACTGTTCTGACATTTGGGGGATATCTGTCCTGTCCTGACATTTGGGGGATATCTGTACTGTCCTGACATTTGGGGGATATCTGTACCGTCCTGACATTTGGAGGATATCTGTACCGTCCTGACATTTGGGGGATATCTGTACCGTTCTGACATTTGGGGGATATCTGTACCATCCTGGCATTTGGGGGATATCTGTACCGTCCTGACATTTGGGGGATATCTGTACCGTCCTGACATTTGGGGGATATCTGTACCGTTCTGACATTTGGGGGGTATCTGTACCGTTCTGACATTTGGGGGGTATCTGTACCGTTCTGACATGTGGGGGATATCTGTACTGTCCTGACATTTGGGGGATATCTGTACTGTTCTGACATTTGGGGGATATCTGTACTGCCCTGACATGTGGGGGATATCTGTACTGTCCTGACATTTGGGGGATATCTGTACTGTTCTGACATTTGGGGGATATCTGTACTGTCCTGACATTTGGGGGATATCTGTACTGTCCTGACATTTGGGGGATATCTGTACTGTCCTGACATTTGGGGGATATCTGTACTGTTCTGACATTTGGGGGATATCTGTACCATCCTGACATTTGGGGGATATCTGTACCATCCTGACATTTGGGGGATATCTGTACCATTCTGACATTTGGGGGATATCTGTACTGTCCTGACATTTGGGGGATATCTGTATTGTCCTGACATTTGGGGGATATCTGTACCATCCTGACATTTGGGGGATATCTGTACCATTCTGACATTTGGGGATATCTGTACTGTTCTGACATTTGGGGGATATCTGTACCGTCCTGACATTTGGGGGATATCTGTACCATTCTGACATTTGGGATATCTGTACTGTTCTGACATTTGGGGATATCTGTACTGTCCTGACATTTGGGGGATATCTGTACTGTCCTGACATTTGGGGGATATCTGTACTGTCCTGACATTTGGGAGATATCTGTACTGTCCTGACATTTGGGGGATATCTGTATTGTCCTGACATTTGGGGGATATCTGTACTGTCCTGACATTTGGGGGATATCTGTACTATTCTGACATTTGGGGGATATCTGTCCTGTCCTGACATTTGGGGGATATCTGTACTATTCTGACATTCTTGGACCTCAAGAAATGAGATTGGCTGTCAGTACTTCAGGATTGATCAATATTCAGATCTATACCATAGTTTGTGAACTCTATAACTTTCCTACAGACTAAATAATACATCCTAATTTGGGTTATTTTCACCAAAGACATGGAGCAGAATACATCTCGGCCTAAATTTATGAAGAACAATTATTTATTTGCAAACTTTTATAACAGAAACAAAGAAAAACTTTTTTTTTTCAAACTTTTTGGTCTTTTTTTGTTAATTTAGCAAAAAATAAAAACTCCGGCGATGATTAAATACCACCAAAAGAAAGCTCTAGTTGTGTGAAGAAAATGATAAAATTTTAGTTTGGGTACAATGTTTTATGACCGCGTAATTGTCATTCAAAGTGTGAGAGTGTTGAAACCTGAAAACTGACCTGGGCAGGAAGGTGTAAAATTGCCCGGTATGGAATTGGTTAAAAATACAAATCTACATTTTTGGAACGCATTTACAAATATATGTAAAAATATACGTTAAAATGACTTTTCTATATGTTAAAAAAAAATCTGTAGAATATATTTAAAAAATATATATTTTTAAAAATATTTTGCATATATTTTATAATATATAAAAAAACACATTTCAACATACAGTGTATATATATATATTGAAATAAATTGAATACGGCCAAAATTGCAGTGTTCCAATTATATGTAAATATATTTGGGAAGAATATTTTTTAAATATATTTCAAATATATTTTTCTTCCATGGTGGCGGGGGGGGGGGGTAATGCTACATAACACTTTGAGGTTTGTTTTGGCGTTGGTCACAAAGGGTAATGTATTTTTTATTCTATTTTCTTGTTTTCCTTTTATCTGACCCCTGTGCACTCGGTTCTGGTTCCCTCGCCCCGTCCCGTAAATACCGTATACAACAGCGGAGAGGAATGACTTTGTGGTAAATATTAAGCGCTCATCATGGGCTGCGCTGTCATGGAGGACGGCAAGAATATTGCAGCCAAATAAGTGAGAAGACGCCTGGTGCAATGTTCGCGGAGTGACAGATGATCGCGGGAGAACTCGCTCTCCTCCCTCCACTCGGATGACTTTGACCTTGATATTTTAATTACCTGTCATGTCTATCCATAGCGCCGCTCACTCCTTCTCCCCTTCGCTTTAATGTGAGAATGATGAGTGAAATCGCCAACACCTACAGGAATTAGGCGCGGCGCAAAAAGCTGCCGGTCCAGATGTTGTGGGGTCGGCGAAAGGGGAGATCGGACCCTCGTGTTCCCAACTGTCAGGAGGACTCTTTTTAAGGTCGTGAAAACAAAGAGGAAGAATGTCAGATGAATCCGATAAAGAAAACCTGAATGTAAAATAAAAGGGAAAAAAAAAAAAGTCTAAAAGTAAAAGAACCTTAAAGTGGATTTACCATGAGATATACACAGGTTGCCAAAAGTATTGTCCCTCCCAATCATGTGATTCAGGTGCTCCAATCCCCTCCCACTCATGTGATTCAGGTGCTCAAATCCCCTCCCAATCACGTAATTCAGGTGCTCCAATCCCCTCTATATCATGTGATTCAGGTGTTCCAATCCCCTCCAAATCATGTGATTTAGGTGTTCCAATCCCCTCCCAATCATGTTGTCAGAGCCTGGGATTGAACCTGGTCCTTCTGCAGTTAGAGGCAATGTCTCTTCTCACTGAGCTATCTGGAATGCTGGACAGCTCCCTTGACAATTCTTGGATAATCCTGCCTTGTGCCTTGTTTGCTCTTGAACCTTGAACTCCTTGCTCCTCCCATGAACTTCCTATATAAGCCATGTCCTTGGACTTCCTCCTTGCCAGATTATTGTGCCTTTCCAGCCAATATCCCGCTACTGTTCCTGCTGCTGTCTACACCTCCGCTACTGACCTTTGGCTTGTTCCTGACCACGATTTCGTCCCATCCTAACGTACTACGATTGATCTGCTACCATTTGTGACCGACCCTTGGCTTGTGACTGACTCTGCTTTCGTCTGATCCCTAACCTGTTGATCCGCTATTGGTTCCCAGTCTGCTCATTCCCTGGTGGGGTGATCCTGAGATCTGCGACCTGGTATTAACACGCAGCCCAATCCATCTCCACCATTAGGAGCTCTGGTGAATACCGGTTAATACTTAGACCCCACACCTCAGGTGAGCCTGCGTCATTCCCAGGGGGATCCGCTGGTGTACCTATCCTGCTGGTTTCAGGTAAGCCTTTTACTGCTATAGCAACTGGTCTCTGAACCTGACCTTATATCGTGACACATGTGATTCAGGTGTTCCAATCTCCTCCCAATCATGTGATTCAGGTGTTCCAATCCCCTCCCAATCATGTGATTCAGGTGCTCTAATCCCCTCCAAATCATGTGATTCAGGTGCTCCAATCCCCTCCATATCATGTGATTCAGGTGTTCCCAATCATGTGATTCAGGTGTTCCCAATCATGTGATTCAGGTGTTCCCAATCATGTGATTCAGGTGTTCCCAATCATGTGATTCAGGTGTTCCCAATCATGTGATTCAGGTGTTCCCAATCATGTGATTCAGGTGTTCCAATAAAGGGTAGTTCAGGATCAGGATGTGCAAAAATTGGTGCAGAAGTGAAAGAGCTTTCAGCTTTTCAAACGCAGCCTGTGGCTCAGGAGTCCACACGAAGGGTACCCCTTTCTTTGTCAGCTGTGTGATTGGAGCTATCACTTTAGAAAAGTTTCGTATAAATTTTCTGTAGAAGTTGGCAAACCCGACAAAATGTTGAATTTCCTTAACATCTCCAGGTGCTGACCAATCTACCACTGCTTTGATCTTCTCAGGATCCATGCTTACTCCCTCTGGAGAAATGATATAGCCTAAGAAGTGGATCTGGGTTTGTTCAAACTCACATTTCTCCAATTTAATGTAAAGTCTATTCTCCCTTAATCTTTCAACAGTGCAGACATGTTTGTGGTGCTCCTCCCAATTATCGGAAAAGATAAGAATATCATCCAGATAGGCAATCACAAAGTGGTCCAACAGATCACGAAAAACATCATTGATAAAATGCTGAAACGTTGCAGGGGCGTTGCAAAGTCCAAACGGCATCACCAAGGATTTGAAATGCCCATACCTGGTTCTGAAAGCTGTTTTCCATTCGTCTCCTTGACCAAAGCGGACAAGGTTTTATGCCCCTCGTAAATCAAGTTTTGTACAGATTTTGGCAGAACAAAGTCTTTCCAACATTTCAGAGATCAAGGGTAGTGGATAGCGGTTTTTAATAGTGATTATATTCATGTCTTTGTAGCCAATGCATGGACGCAAGGTGGAGTCTTTCTTTTCAATGAAGAACAGGGCTGCTCCTGCAGGAGATGTTGAGTGTCTAATAAAGCCCTCCTCTAAGTTCTCAGCAATCCACACCCTGAGTGCTTTTAATTCAGGTTCCGACAGGTTGAAAAGGCGGCCAAAAGGTATTTCTGCCCCTGGGAGCAGCTCAATGGGGCAATCATATGGGCAATGAGGAGATAATTGATCAGCATTTTTCTTGTCACAGACATCCCGGAACTCATGGTAATGTGGGGGCAAGTTGTCATATGACTGGATAGCTACTATATGACTTTGCGATTCCTTGGCCAATGACCAACTTGGTCTGAAAAGTTTTTTTGCAATATTTCTCACAGTGGGGGGATGTAAAATCTATAGTCCATGCTCCCCAGTTCATGGAAGGATTGTGAGTGGAGAACCAAGGAATGCCCAGGATGATGGGAAACTTGGAAACGTAATCAGCTGAAAGCTGATGGTCTCACAATAGTCAGCCACAACAACAGTACCAGGGGAACCGTTTTATGGGTAACAGGTCCTGAAGATAAGGGTGACCCATCAACTGTCTCCATATCAATAGGGGTAAATGTATTTCTTGCTTGAATATTATTGTTGTGGTCAAATTTCTATATCCATAAAGTTCCCCCCCCGCCCCGGAGTCCAGCGTAGCTGAGCAGGAGATTTCACGGCCCTCGGAGACAAGTTTAATGGGGATGACAAAATGAGAGAGTAGTGAGTTCACTTTATTCTCTTCAGGAATCAGTGGGGAGACAGACTGGCTAATCGAGTGTATTTGTGTATGGCTTTATGTATCTATTGTCCTTCAACAGAACATCTGTGTATGGCTTTATGTATCTATTGTCCTTCAACAGAACATCTGTGTATGGCTTTATGTATCTATTGTCCTTCAACAGAACATCTATGTATGGCTTTATGTATCTATTGTCCTTCAACAGAACATCTATGTATGGTTTTATGTATCTATTGTCCTTCAACAGAACATCTATGTATGGTTTTATGTATCTATTGTCCTTCAACAGAACATCTATGTATGGCTTTATGTATCTATTGTCCTTCAACAGAACATCTATGCATGGCTTTATTGTATCTAATGTCCTTCAATGACTTTATTTACTTCATGTACTTCAACAGTAGATCTACAGTATACATGATTTTTACAAAACCATATAAAGATTGGAAAAAGAAAACAAAATACTTTCCACAAGAAACCAAAGCCAAGACTTTATATACTTAATGTAATCTACTTAAATAGTACATCTGAGGTATTTCACTTTTCTACAATATCTTAAACCAAAAGGAATCATTTACTAAGGTTAAACCACTTCTCCAATAGGAGGATGATCTTGCCTACATTTATACTGAGCAACAATGGCTTCACTTATTTCAATCAATTTACAAAGCCACTTGCTGCTCGACACTATGGGAATTACCACAAAAAATATCCCTTAGATGGTATCTCCGTTAAAATGGCGCGCTTTAATAACCACGTATCTCCTTTGTGCTGGAGGAACTGTGGGAACCCTGGGAGCTTTATTCACATAATTTGGCATTGTCCGCTCCTAAACAACTTCTGGTCTACAATTTTCAAATTTTATCTGCTATTTCACGGTCCTCTGTTCCCCTGAATCCTGATTTTGCGTTACTGAATTTAATTATCCCCCATGCTAAACACTCTGTCACCCACATTCTTTTGGCAGCTAGATTGAGTATCACTAGATCTTGGAAACCCTCTCACCCGCCCACTGCGTTTGATGCTATCGCATTAGTTCACAGGCACCGTTCTTATGAACTTGTGATGGCCTCTAGCAAAAGTAAATATAGAAAAGTACTTGCCCTATGGCAACCTTGGCTCAGATGGTACCAAACAAACCCAACTGTGTGAACACCTCACTTTGGTAGAACGTTCCTTAGGTGATCTCTCTAAGCTTTGACATTTTAAATGTAAACGTTATTGTGTCACTGGCCTTTTTATGATTTTTTTTTTTGTCTCTCTGTTCTGTTTACCTGTTTTTTTTTTTTTTTCTTTAATGTTATCAATGACTGTAGAATGTTTATCTCCTGCATACGGGTATATCTTGTATTTTTATGTAAACATTTCCAGTAAACATTATTGAAATATAAATAGTACATCTGTTGTATATATGACTTTATATACTTAACATCCTTCAATGGTAGATCTATACCAGGGGTGGCAAACTTTTTGACTTGAGGGCCGCAATGGGTTCATATATTGGACCCGGGGGCCGGACCAAGAGTAGATGAATGATGTGTATGTGTCATCCATAGTAAGTATAGTAATATTCCCCCAAAGTAAGCATAGTAATTCATCCCCCATATAGTAATTCATCCCCCATATAGTAATTCATCCCCCATATAGTAATTCATCCCCCATATAGTAATTCATCCCCCATAGTAATTCATCCCCCATAGTAATTCATCCCCCATTGTCAGGAATGGACTCAGCACTGGTGGTGGGACTCGCCTGCCGTGTGGGCTGCAGTACCAGAGCTGACCAGCAGGTGCTCTCAGCACTGGTGGTAGAGCTCACCTTCCGTGTGGGCTGCGGTGCCGGAGCTGACCGGCGGTTGCTCTTGGCAGCCAGGGGCTCACAATCAGCCAAACCTGGGGCTGATTGTAGAAAGGTGTATATAAGGCATGACCAGGCCTGTGCTCTGGGCCTTGTGTATGTTTTCCCATGAGCCTCTGTACCTGTATCCTGTGTTCCTGCTTCGTTGCTGACCCGGCTTGATCCTGATCTCTGTTGACCGTCTCCTGTTCTGACTACTGGCTCATCCCTGACTATTCTTCTGCCTACTTCTATGCTGTTTGACCTCCTGTTGCTGTACCTTGGCTTCTGACCCGTTTACTCTTTGCCTGCTGCTCTGTACTGATCTGCCTCCACCATTACCGACCCAGCTTGTCTGACCACGCTAACTACTATGCCATCCGTCCATCCTGCACGGATCCAGCGTACCTGCACATACCTCTGGCGGATCCCTCTACCACTAGCAGGTGTACTCAGGGGCCGCGACCTGGTCTCAGTCCTGCGCCAAGTCCATCCCCACCATCAGGGGCTCTGGTGAAAAGGCAGACTGGGGCTTAGACTCCGCGCCCTGGGGAATCCTGCCCTGAGGACCGCTAGAGGTACCACCAAACGGTCATTACAGAACCCTACGGCCGGCCTGACCGTTCCACCTCTCCAGCCCTGACTACGCCTGTGTTCCTGCACCTCCTAAAGATTAGTGGAAGGTTGGTTTGCTCACTGTGCGTTTTTATATATATATATATATATATATATATATATATATATCTGGGTGGCTAATAATAACCTGTATTATACTATACCTGAAACCTGCGTTTCCCTGTGTCAGTCCACACCTTTCTGGTCATTCCTTGATTCCTGACACCCATAGTAATTCATCCCCCATATAGTAATTCATCCCCCATATAGTAATTCATCCCCCATATAGTAATTCATCCCCCATATAGTAATTCATCCCCCATATAGTAATTCATCCCCCATATAGTAATTCATTCCCCATATTAATTCATCCCCCATATAGTAATTCATCCCCCATATTAATTCATCCCCCATATTAAGTCCCCAAGTCCCCCCTGTGTCAATTCACTTACCTTTGCTCTGCGCGTTCCTCTCGCCGTGTTCCCGCGCCGTTCCGGTCTTCAGGGCGGACTGTGAGAGGAGCCTAGCTCCCCTCACGTTCGTCACGCTGCCCCGCCTACACACATCCTGACAGCATCACGCTCCGCGGGCCGGATTAAAAGGTCCGCCAGGCCGTATACGGCCCACGGGCCGTAGTTTGCCCATTGCTGATCTATACCCTTGCCTCTGATGAAGCCGGGAGGGACTGGAGAAACCGGTCAGGCGAGTCATCGGCCATGTCTGGATCAATATTGGACTTAAGAATGGACTGATAAGTATACCAATCCAATACATTTTCTAAAAAGGGACATCATCCACCTATATATACTGTCTGTCTGAAGAAGGCCTCAATCTTTATACTGCTACTTTATCAAGGATCTATTTTCCGCATTGGAGCCAACATATGCACTGGATACCAGTACCGGGCAATCAAGCCAGAGTATATATGTATGCTACATAGTAGCGGTTACAAGTGCAAGGGAGGTTGACGCCCACATAGGGTGACTTTGGGTTTATATACAGCCTTAGAACTTCCCTATAATAGTACACGTTTCCTCCTCTGGACCACGTCTAGATAATACTTCTCTGGTTTGGATGTTTGTGGCTTCATCTTATACATTATTGTCTATAGGCAGGATCTCAAAGTGGAGCCATTCTTGATATGAACTCTAGTATAAAGCATACTGGGACTATCTTGATTCATCCTCTATCCATGACATGCCATTCAATCTGGAGGTCCAGGGATCCAGTCATTATCATCTTTGCCAACTATATATAGGACTGACCGGGGATCAAGACCTGTTCAGCATGCTGTGCTTTAACAAAACTTGTGGCCACTCTGTCTATCCCTATCTGTCCTCTATGACTGTCCATTTGTTGTGAGAGCTCTCAGCTTTGATTGGTATTTCATTGGTTAAGTATGAAGATAAGACAATCATATATATGTATCACTTTGATCAAAGATATCCAATTGATTTTTAGACGCGACCCTTGACACTTTTCAATGAGTGTGTTTATACTTCTAATGTGTACTTGCTTTTAATCAATAAAAGCTAATTGTCAGTCAAAGATATCTGTCAGTATAAGACTTTGTTAATTCTTCATTTTTTGATATATGAATGATTTAGAAAATTTCTTTTTTTGGGTCGAGGTGTTCGGCCAAATCCTTACTTTTTATGTGAGAATATTTAGATCTATATATGACTTTATATACATAACGTCCTTCAATGATACATCTATATATGACTTTATATACTTAACCTCCTTCAATGATACATCTATATATGACTTTATATACTTAACGTCCTTCAATGGTACATCTATATATGACTTTATATACTTAACCTCCTTCAATGATACATTTATATATGACTTTATATACTTAACGTCCTTCAATGATACATCTATATATGACTTTATATACTTAACATCCTTCAATGATACATCTATATATGACTTTATATACTTAACGTCCTTCAATGGTACATCTATATATGACTTTATATACTTAACCTCCTTCAATGATACATCTATATATGACTTTATATACTTGGCGTCCTTCAATGATACATCAATATATGACTTTATATACATAACGTCCTGCAATGATACATCTATATATGACTTTATATACTTAACCTCCTTCAATGGTACATCTATATATGACTTTATATACTTAACGTCCTTCAATGGTACATCTATATATGACTTTATATACTTAACCTCCTTCAATGATACATCTATATATGACTTTATATACTTAACGTCCTTCAATGATACATCTATATATGACTTTATATACTTAACGTCCTTCAATGATACATCTATATATGACTTTATATACTTAACGTCCTTCAATGATACATCTATATATGACTTTATATACTTAACGTCCTTCAATGATACATCTATATATGACTTTATATACTTAACGTCCTGCAATAGTAGATATACGTATATATGACTTTTACAAAATCATATAAAGATTGGAAAAAAAAAAATTCCACGAAAAACCAAAGCCAAGACTTTATTCACTTAATGTAATGTCCTTAAATATTACATCTATTGTATATATGACTTTATATACTTAAAGCAGAGCTCCACCTAAAGGGGAAGTTCCACTTCAAGGACTGCTCTTCCGCTTCCGCATTAAAGCGGAGTTCCACTCACCTGTCAAAAAATAAAAGTCAGCAGCTAGAAAAACTGTACAAAAACTGTAGTTGCTGACTTTTAAAAAACAGCCACTTAGCTGTCCCTCGGTCCCGTGGTGTGTACCCCGCAGAACTGTTTCACCGGCCGTCCTGTATTCCAGGAGGCCGGCATCTTCGGTGTGAGCACCTGGCTGTGACAGCTTGCGGCTTCACAGCCGGGTACCCACTGCGCATGTGCAAGTATTGCCAAGCTTCATGAATGGTCCTGTAGTCTTCTGGGACCTGTCACGTGTCCCAAAAGGCTACAGGGAGGGAAGGAGGGAGGACACCTTCCACTTCCGATCGCCCAGAAGTGGGAGCGGGAACCTGTCAAATTTGGGTACCCGCCCCCCCCCCTCCAGTCCCCCAAAGGTGCCAATTCTTAATGGGGAGCAGGGGAGCAGTCCTTAAAGCGGAACTTCCCCTTTTGTGTGGAGCTCCACTTTAAGGATTTGCACCTTTGGGGAGCGGGTACCCGAATTTGACAGTCACCCGCTCCCACTTTTCTGGTCCGATCACCTAGGCGATCGGAAACAGAAGGTGTCCTCCCTCCCTGTAGTCTTTTGGGACACGTGACAGGTCCCAGAAGCAGGGGCGGACTGACCATTTGGAAACTCAGGCACTACTCGAGGGCTCGGGGTCAGTAGGGGGCCCTATGAGATGCCCCTGGTACCTTTTTCATAGGCTTTTTTGAGTTTGGGCAAGGACACAAGGGCTCCATGATCCCCTATTGCCCGGGGGGCCCATGAGTTGTCAGTCTGCCCCTGCCCAGAAGACTACAGGACCATTCATGAAGCGCAGCGCTTCTCACGCATACGCAGTGGGTACCTGCAAGCTGTCACAGCCGGGCGCCCACACTGAAGATGCCGGCCTCCTGGAATACAGGACAGCCGGTGAAACGGGCTGCAGGGGGGCACACCGAGGGACAGGTAAGTGGCTGTTTTTTAAAAGTCAGCAGCTACAGTTTTTGTACAGTTTTTGTAGCTGCTGACTTTTATTTTTTGACAGGGTGAATGGAACTCGGCTTTAACGTCCTTCAATAGTAGATCTATATATGACAAAGCCATATAAAGATTGGAAAAGGAACAAAAATAACTAATCACAAGAAAGAAAAAACAAGAAAAAAAACGCCTTATGTCCTTCAACATCTTCTGTATGTGAGACTTTGTGTCTCTAAGGTCCTTCAACAGTGTAGTTATGTACATACGACTTTCTATACGTAATGTCCTTCAAAAATACATCTGTGTGTGAATTTATGTACCTAACGTCCTTAAACAATACCTAATATATAGGACTTTATATACAGCACCTAATGTCCTTCAATAGAGGATCTATATATGGCTTTTACAAAACAATATAAAGATTGGAAAATAGACAAAAATAATTAATCACAAGAAAACAGCCAAAATCACACACAAAAAAGATACACCAAACACAGATTAAATCTGAAAATGATAAAAAGCAAAGAAAGAAATCCATAATGTATCACTTCATTGTGTAATAGATATACAAATGTTGTAGATGTTTTAGATTATCATATTTAGTGCCTCCTGCTAGTTGCTCTAAGGATTGGAGTTGGAGGTTGTCCCTCCTTGTAGTTCACAGCAGGTACACCAGAGATAAGATATGGATGATCGATTGTTGGCAGGTTCCTCTGTAACCTTTGGCAGTCAATAATTAGGATTCATAAAGCGGGGTTTCAGTGATATTCAGGAAACGATCTCACGTGCTAAATTACACTGAAATCCTGCTGAGACGCCAGTAAAGGAAGATATAGAGCAGCGCATTAAATACACGGCTATTGTTCACATACTTCTGTGGAGGAACATACCAACGTAATTCACTGTTCCACTTTACTTTCTTTTTTTTTTTTTCTTTTCCTTTATCCTTTCCTTTTTCTTTTGCCATTTCCTTTCTTTTCTTTTCTCTTTTCCTTCTCCTCTGTCCCTCTTTTCTTTGTGTGTGTGTGTGGGGGGGGGGGGGGCTGGGATGTAAAGAGGGGACTCAGGATACTAATATGCAGGCAGGACTCTGATGTTGATGTCAAAGGTGCCGGGAAATCTAATGTGAAGGGGGGAATGTAATGTGAAGAGGTGTACAGGGCACAATGATGTAGAGGGATGTGTGATTTAAAGGGGACTGCGATGTAAAGAGGGAATGAGGACATTAATGTAAAGGTGGGACTGTGATGTAAACGTGGGACTTAGGACAGGGGGGGCTGTGATGTAAAGGGGGTACTGAGGATGCCAATGTAAAAGGGAGACTGTAATGTGAAGGGTGTACTGAGGACACTTTTCTTCCTTCCTTCCTTCTCCTTCCAATTCCCTCCTTCCTTCCTTCTTTCTCTTTCCTTCCTTCAGTCCCCTTCCTTCCTTCCTTCCTTGTCCTTCCTTCCTTCTCCTTCTCTTTCCTTCCTTCCTTCCTTCTCCTTCCTTCCTTCCTTCTCCTTCTCTTTCCTTCCTTCATTCCCTTCCTCCCTTCTCCTTCCTTCCTTCCTTCCTTGTCCTTCCTTCCTTCTCCTTCTCTTTCCTTCCTTCCTTCATTCTCCTTCCCTCCTTCCTTCCTTCTCCTTCCTTCCTTCTCCTTCTCTTTCCTTCCTTCATTCCCTTCCTCCCTTCTCCTTCCTTCCTTGTCCTTCCTTCCTTCTCCTTCTCTTTCCTTCCTTCCTTCCTTCCTTCCTTCCTTCCTTCCTTCCTTCCTTCCTTCCTTCCTTCCTTCCTTCCTTCCTCCCTTCTCCTTCCTTGTCCTTCCTTCCTTCCTTCCTTGTCCTTCCTTCCTTCCTTCTCCTTCTCTTTCCTTCCTTCCTTCATTCCCCTTCCTTCCTTCCTCCCTTCTCCTTCCTTCCTTGTCCTTCCTTCCTTCCTTGTCCTTCCTTCCTTCCTTCTCCTTCTCTTTCCTTCCTTCCTTCATTCCCCTTCCTCCCTTCTCCTTCCTTCCTTCCTTCCTTCCTTCCTTGTCCTTCCTTCCTTCTCCTTCTCTTTCCTTCCTTCCTTCCTTGTCCTTCCTTCCTTCCGTCCTTGTCCTTCCTTCCGTCCTTCCGTCCTTCCGTCCTTCCTTGTCCTTCCGTCCTTCCTTGTCCTTCCTTCCTTCCTTGTCCTTCCTTCCTTCCTTCTCCTTCTCTTTCCTTCCTTCCTTCATTCCCCTTCCTTCCTTCCTCCCTTCTCCTTCCTTCCTTCCTTCCTTCCTTCCTTGTCCCTTCCTTCCTTCCTTCTCCTTCTCTGTTCTCCTTCCTTCCTTCCTTCCTTCCTTCCTTCCCTTTCTTTTCCTTTTTCTTTCTTTTCCTTTTTTCCTTCCCATCCTTCCTTTTTTGGGTCTCCCTGTAACTGTTGGCGAAGCATTTGCTGTATATTTATTGACAACCAGATAGAAGCGAGCCAAGGTTACAAGTCATCAAGTCCCAGCACTGATCTGACATGCGGATGGTCTGAGATTAAAATATGCTCTAGTGTGAAATGTCTGCATTTTTTCCCATTTGGGAGTCGTGGGTGAAGCTTATAGCTGACCATAGAAGTGAATGGCTGTATGAGGCCTTACTTGGGTACACATCAATGTCTTCCTGGTGAAGCGTGTATGACATCATACATGTATGTTCATATTTACACTGATGTGCAGCGATATATACCTGAGTATGGCCAGGTCCAACCATTTACTTACATAACTAAATGTATTGGCCTTCTGCGGCCCAGGATTCAATGCTAGAGTATATTCTAAGCCTCACACTGTGTGCAAGAGGCCATATGGGTGAAAGAAAGACAGACAAAATATGAGGCTAAAGGTTTGTGGTCACCCCTCTACATAAATGATTCCAGGCGTTTTCCAGTGAAGGTACGGTTAATACCAGAGCATACAGCCTGACTGTGCTCCTGCGCATAAAGACATGTTTGACCAGTTTGGTGCAGAGGAACCCGAGTGTTCAGTACAGAGCCCTGACCTCAACCCTACTGAACACATTTGGGATGAACGAACTGGCACTTTTTGGCTCCCAATGTGAGGCCTAACATGTGATCCAGGTCTTCTCATCTGTCATCAGTACCTGACCTCACAAATGGACAAAAGTTCCCCCGGACACCCTCCAAAATCTTATGACATCCTTCCTCTTAGAGCGAAAGCTGCTATAGCCACAAACAGGGGGCAGCACCATATCATTGGCCATGGTTTTAGAATGGAATATCCAAGCTATAGGAGTAATGGTGTGATGGCCAAGTGGCTGTATGGTAAACAGAGAGATACTGTACACTCACCGGCCACTTTATTAGGTCCACCTTGCTAGTGCCAAGAAAAGCTCCCCCACAGCATGACAACCCCACCACCAGCCTGAACTGTGGATACAAGGCAGGATGGATCCACCACCCATGACACCACCACCGCCAGCCTGAACCATTGATACAAGGCAGGATGGATCCACCACCCCATGACACCACCACCAGCAGCCTGAACCATTGATACAAGGCAGGATGGATCCCCCACACCATGACACCACCACCACCAGCCTGAACCATTGATACAAGGCAGGATGGATCCCCCACACCATGACACCACCACCGCCAGCCTGAACCATTGATACAAGGCAGATGGATCCACCACCCCATGACACCACCACCGCCAGCCTGAACCATTGATACAAGGCAGGATGGATCCACCACCCCATGACACCACCACCGCCAGCCTGAACCGTTGATACAAGCAGGATGGATCCACCACCCCATGACACCACCACCGCCAGCCTGAACCGTTGATACAAGGCAGGATGGATCCACCACCCCATGAACACCACCACCGCCAGCCTGAACCGTTGATACAAGGCAGGATGGATCCACGATTTCATGTTGGTTACACCAAATTCTGACCCTACCCTTTGAATGTCGCAGCTGCAATACAGACTCATCAGACCAGGTGACGTTTTTTCCAATCTTCATTTATCCAATGTCGGTGAGCCTGTGTGAATTGTAGCCTCCGTTTCCTGTTCTTAGCTGATAGGAGTGGCACTTGGTGTGGTCTTCTGCTGCTGTAGCCCATCTGCTTCAAGGTTGGACGTGTTGTGTGTTCAGAGATGGTATTCTGCATACCTTGGGTGTAACGAGGGGTTATTAGAGTTACTGTTGCCTTTTCTATCATCTGGAACTAGTCTGCTCATTCTCCTCTGACCTCAACAAGGCATTTTCCTCCACACAACTGCACCTCACTGGACATTTTCTATTTTTCGGACCATTCTCTGTAAACCCTAGAGATGGTTGTGCGGGAAAAATCGCAGTAGATTGGCAGTTTTTGAAATACTCAGACCAGCCCATCTGGCACCAACAACAAATGCCACGTTCAAAGCCACTTAAATCCCCTTTCTTCCCCATTCTGAAGCTCAGTTTGAACTTCAGCAAGCAGTCTTCACCACCTCTAGATGCCTAAATGCATTGAGTTGCTGCCATGTGATTGGCTGATGAGCAATTTGTGTTACCAAGCCATTGAACAGGTGGACCTAATAAAGAGGCCGGAGAGTGTATTTACATAGTTAGTCTGGCTGAAAAAAGACCAAAAGTCCATCCAGTTCAACCATAGAAAAAAAAAAGTTATAATTCTACACCCACAGGTGATCCAGAGGATTTCTACTTTCAATCAAAAGTAAAAAGATTTGTGCTTTGACAACAAGCAAATTAACTGGAATCAATTGTTTTAATGTGTTTTTAGATTTTTTTTATCTGATAATTTTCTGTCATTAAATGTTCAGTTTATGTATTTCCATTGGACATTGGTTGTTTATTTCACAATTGCAAACATTTCTCGTGTATCCTTTTTTTTTTTGTTTTTTTTGTTCTACTCAAAAATCAATATTTTTTTGTTGTGCAGAAAACAAAAATGAGGCCAATCAGAACATTCCTGTTACTTTGTATGAGATTATTCCGGATGTTTGTACAGAGGATCCCACAAACCGGCTGACCTCGGATAGCCTCCTTCGCATGGTATGATATTACTTAGAAAAATGCATCAAATATTATTGCTTCTTTTGTGGTTTCTGAAAGTCTTCCACATCCTGAGATGGCTACATTAAGAAATCAGAACTGCATATTAACCCCTTCCAGTCCGGACACCTTCCCCCCCCCCCCTTCCAGTCCGGACACTTTCACCCCCCCCCTTCCAGTCCGACACTTTCACCCCCTTCCAGTCCGGACAATTTCCCACCCTTCCAATCAGAACACTTTCACCCCCTTCCAGCCTGAACACTTCCCCCCCCCCTTCCAGTCCGGACACTTCCCCCCCTTCCAGTCCGGACACTTCCCCCCCTTCCAGTCCGGACACTTCCCCCCCTTCCAGTCCGGACACTTCCCCCCCCTTCCAGTCCGGACACTTCCCCCCCTTCCGGTCCGGACACTTCCCCCCCCCTTCCGGTCTGGACACTTTCACCTCCTTCCAGTCTGGACACTTTCCCCCCCTTCCAGTCCGGACACTTCCCCCCCCCTTCCAGTCCGGACACTTTCCCCCCCTTCCAGTCCGGACACTTTCCCCCCCTTCCCCCCCCAGGCCAATTTTCAGCTTTCAGCACTATCACACTTTGAATGACCACACCGCATCCTCCCCCTGTCCTGCCCCGACTTGGCTTTGACTGCCTACAACAACGCGCTGTCAACAGCCCTTGACTCACTAGCGCCTTTAACCACACGCAACACCAGACCCCGACCGCTCCAGCCCTGGCAGACTGATCACACCAAAACCCTCAAACGACAAAGTCGTGCCCTGGAGCGACTATGGTGCAAAACCAAATCCAAACAAGCCTTCACCCGCTACAAATCTGCCTTCCGCACCTACACCTCCTCCCTCCATGCTGCCAAACAAGCCTACTTCTTGACCCTCATCAAGGCCCTCTCCTCCAATCCTCGCCGACTCTTCTCTGCCTTCAACTCTCTACTCTCTCCACCCCCACCTCCACCCAGCACCTCACTCACTGCCCTTGAGATTGCCAATCACTTCAAAAACAAAATTGACACAATTCGCAAGGACATTGCCGCAACTCACACGCCCTCTCAACCTGTCCCCTCTCACACAGCTACCCCCTTATCCCCCCTCCCCCTCGACATAACCCGCAGGGACTTCGTCGCTGCTCAAACTCTCTCCAACCCCCTTCACCCTCACTCAGCTACCCCCTCATCACCCCTCTCCCACGGCCCCACCACTGCTCTGACCTCCTCTTCCACCCCACCCTACATTCCTCATACTGAAGCTCCCCCAACACTCCACACCTTTGACCTTACTACCATCGAGGAAGTCTCCAAGACCCTCTCTGATGCCCGCCTCACCACCTGCCCCCTCGACCCTATCCCCTCACAACTCCTACGACCTTCCTCCTCCTCCATCCTACGCTCCCTCACCCACATCTTCAATCTCTCCCTCTCCTCAGGCACTTTCCCCTCCCCTCTGAAACATGCACACATCACCCCCATACTTAAAAAGCCCTCCCTGGACCCCAATGACCCGAACAACCTCAGACCCATCTCCCTGCTCCCATTTACATCTAAACTCCTCGAGCGCCTAGTCTACACCCGCCTATGCTCTCACCTCAACGACAACAACCTCCTCGATCCCCTACAGTCCGGCTTCCGTCCCCTACACTCCACCGAAACTGCCTTACTCAAACTCTCCAACGACCTGCTAACCGCCAAAGCTAATGGACACTATTCAGTGCTCCTACTCCTTGACCTCTCTGCGGCCTTCGACACAGTCGACCACCCCCTCCTCCTCAAAAAACTACACTCCTCGGCCTCAGAGATTCTGCTCTCTCCTGGATCTCATCCTACCTGTCACAACGCTCTTTCAGCGTTACCTATAATGCTACCACCTCCCCCTCACTCCCCCTCTCTGTTGGGGTCCCTCAACGCTCTGTCCTCGGGCCCCTTCTCTTCTCCATCTATACCTCCTCCCTTGGCCAACTCATACACTCTCACGGCTTCAACTACCACCTCTATGCCGACGACACACAAATCTATCTCTCAACCCCCCACCTCACCCCCTCGGTCTCAGCCCGAATCACACACCTACTGAGCGACATATCAGACTGGATGTCACTCCACTTCCTTAAATTGAACCTCTCCAAAACCGAGTTTCTTGTCTTCCCCCCAGCCCGCACACCACCCCCCACTGACTTCTCCATCACATCCAACAACACCACCATCAAACCCGCCCTGCAGGCCAGAGTACTGGGTGTCATTCTGGACTCCAACCTATCCTTCCAGCCCCAAGTCCAATCTTTAACAAACTCGTGCAGACTCCACCTCCGCAACATGCAGACTCCACCTCCGCAACATGCAGACTCCGCCTCCGCAACATCGCCAAAATACGCACATTCCTAACCCCAGAAACCACTAAACAGCTCATCCACTCCCTCATCATATCACGACTCGACTACTGCAACTCCCTCCTCACTGGCCTGCCTCGCCGCTGGCTATCCCCTCTTCAGTCCATCCTGAACACGGCTGCCAGACTCATTCACCTTTCCAACCGCTCTGTCTCCGCCACCCCCCTCTGCCAATCCCTCCACTGGCTTCCGATTGCGCAACGGATCAAATTCAAAATCCTAACACTGACGTACAAAGCTGTCCACCATACTGCCCCGAACTACATCACTGACCTAATATCCAAGTACCGCCCAACACGCACACTCCGCTCCTCACAAGACCTCCTTCTCTCTAGTTCCCTGGTCTCCTCCTCCCATGCCCGCCTCCAGGACTTCTCCAGGGTGTCACCCATCCTCTGGAACTCCCTGCCCCAACCCATCAGATTATCACCTACTCTCCTCTCCTTTAGGCGCACCCTGAAAACCCATCTCTTCAGGGAAGCCTACCCCACCCCCTGCTACCTTGCCTCCCTCCTCCACTCTTCCTACCACTCCATCCCCCACAGCTATCTCCTCCTGTGCCACCACCCCCTCCCTCCTAGATTGTAAGCTCGAAAGAGCAGGGCCCTCGATCCCCTCATGTTTTGCATTGTATTGGTATTGTTCTGTCACATGTTCTGTCTCCCTTTGTAATGTACAGCGCTGAGCCAATTATTGGCGCTTTATAAATACTGTATAATAATAATAATAATGACAATTGCGCGGTCATGCAACACTGTACCCGTATGAATTTTTTAGCATTTTTTGAGACAGATAAAACTTTATTTTGGTGGTATTTATTCACCACTGGGAATTTGTATTTTTTTTTGATACATAAATGAAAATGTCCAAAAATTTTGAAAAAAAAGTGTTTTTCTTTAAAATTTTGCAAATAAATAATCTTTCTTCATAAATCTTGGTCAAAATTTATTCCGTTATCTTTTTAGTAAAGAAAAAAATAACCCAAATGAGACTATAACCAAAAATTATAATTTTTTTACCATTTTTTTTTTTTATTTTAATTTTAATTTTTATATTATTATTTATGTTTTTTCTACATACTGTCACCCTAGCAGTGCAGTGCATTCACAGATTTCACACGTAGTAAGCAATGATGTCAGAAGTGACGTCATTTATGAACGACAACCCGCCCCTGGACTACCACCGTCCGGCCGATGATATACAGGATGGGAAGTGGTTAAAGAGACCCTGTCAGTGCATTAACACAACATAAAGAATATATTTAAAAAAAATTCAGGGCCTGCTAAAGCAGATGGTTTATACTTGCCTGCCCTGCCACCTTTTCCTCCAACCTAGATGTCTCGACCCCCCCACTGTGCTCTGTGGTTTCTCCTGCCACCCACTACATCACTATAGCATTTCTTAGATGTGGTGGCTGCATTAGTTTTCTTTTTTTGGGTAAATACATGTAGCACCCCCCCTAGACTAGGATGCTGGGAAAATGTAGTGGTTGGCTTGCTCTTTGGCCCGAGGAGCTGGATTTGATTGTTTAGTAGACATGTTTGAATTCGGACAAAATTTTATATTTAATATATACACCCTGTTCCAAATTATTCTGCAAATTCTATTTAAGTGTCACAAAGATGAAATCTTTTGTTTTTCAGTGTAACTCATGGATGGCATTGTGTGTCAGGGCTCTTTTGATCACTGAAAACAATCTGGGACACCTGTGATCATTAGATTGGCCGGTGAGCCCAACTGAAGGAAAAACTCCTAAAGGACGGCGTTCCCCATTATTAAGCAGAGCGCCATTTTCAAGCAATATGGGGAAGAAAAAGGATCTCTCTGCTGCCGAAAAGAGTGAAATAGTTCGATGCCTTGGACGAGGGATGAAAACATTCGATATTTCACCAAAACGTAAGCGTGATCATCGCACTATGAAGAGATTTGTGGCTGATTCAGAGCACAGACGGGTTGGTGCAGATAAAGGCACATTGAGGGAGATTTCTGCCAGATCCAGGCATCGGATCAAGAGAGCAGCTGCTAAAATCCCATTACATAGCAGCAAACAGATATTTGAAGCTGCTGGTGCCTCTGGAGTCCCACGGACAACAAGGTGTAGAGTCCTCCAGAGTCCTGCAACTGTGCAGAAACCTTCTATTCGGCCACCACTAACCAATGCTCACAAGCAGAAACGGCTGCATTGGGCAGAAAAATACATGAAGACTCATTTTCAATCAGTCCTGTTCACTGATGAGTGCCGTTCAACCCTGGATGGTCCAGATGGATGGAGTAGTGGATGGTTGGTGGACGGCCACCCTGTTCCAACAAGGCTGCGACGTCAGCAAGGTGGTGGTGGAGTCATATTTTGGGCCGGAATCATGGGAACAGAGCTGGTCGGCCCCTTTAGGGGCCCCGAAAGGTGTAAAGATGACCTCTGCAAAGTATGTGGAGTTTATGACTGAACACTTTCTTCCCTGGTACAGAAGGAAGAACTATGCTTTCCATAATAAAATCATCTTCATGCATGACAATGCACCATCTCATGCTGCAAAGAATACCTCCGCATCAATGGCTGCTATGGGGATAAAAGGAGAGAAAGTCATGGTGTGGCCTCCATCCTCCCCTGACCTCAATCCTACTGAGAACCTTTGGAGCATCCTCAAGCAAAAGATCTATGAGGGTGGGAGGCAGTTTACATCCAAACAACAGCTCTGGGAGGCTATTCTGACATCTTGCAAACAAATTCAAGCAGAAACTGTACAAAAAACTGCCAAGTTCAATGGATGCCAGACTTGTGATCTGCTATCAGATAAGGGCTCCTATGTTACAATGTAACGTGACCGCTTCAAATGGTTACAAAGTTACAATGTTGGGAAAAGTTGGATTGAAATAGCTTTTGATTTCAGTAAATTTGCTGCAAACACAACAAATGACAATTTTCAGTTCTTTACAACCTAGAAAGTGTTTGGAAACTTCCTGTGCGGAATAATCCGGAACACAAATCCTGTTATCATTAGGAGGTTTGTTCAATAAATGTGAATTGTCCTCTTCTAGTTGTCACCTGAGAATTCTGCCGACTGATATTTACATCAATTATTGAGGGAAATGAGGAAATATCATCTGCAGAATAATTTGGAACACGATGTAAATTTTATCATTTATTCTGAGATTCGGATGTTTCAGAACTTCCACATTACAATATTAACAAACTGAAATGGGTCCGAAATAATGAAAATACATTTTGGCCGAAATTTGAATCGATTTGAATCAAATTTGAAAAGGAAATCTAATTCCAAAACAAATTTGACGTATAAAAAGTTTGCTGATTTCCTTCAGACTGTGTGTATTAATGTTAGAATATAGACATCTTCTGAAAATTCGAATTTAGAAAAGAATAGAATGAAAAAGAACATAATAGAAAATAAAAGAATAAAATAGAACAGAAAGGAACATAATAACATAAAAAAGAAGAGAATAGAAAAAAAAAAAGAATTGATTTCAATAGAATAGAAAGAATATAGCTGTCTTCCGAAATTTGAATATCGAAAAAAATAGAATAGAATAGAATAAAAAAAAATAGAATAGAAAATAAAGAAATAGAATAAAACAAAATAGACTAGAATATAAAAAAATAGAAGAGAAAACAAAGCAATAGAATAGAAAAAAAATACAATAGATAAGAATAGAACAGAAAAGAATAGAATAAAATAGAACAGAAAATAAAGGAATAGAAAAGAAAAGAATAGAAAAAAATAGCAGAGATTAATATAGAATAAAATAGTAAGAATATACCTGCCTTCCCAAATTCGAATTTCAAATAGAATAGAACAGAACCACCAATTCTTCACAATGAATTTGGATCAGTTTGATATTTTTGATTCAAATTTGATTCAAATACTTTGAATCCATTGGAAACATTAGAAATTGGTTGAAAATGAATAAACAAATTTGGGTTCTAAATGCAACAAAACAAAAATTAGAAACTTAACAAATTGTTCTGAAACTAAATAAAACAATTTCTTTTGCTCTGCACGTGTCTATTTGTTGGTTGTCTCCCGGGTGGTGAGATTGATTATTTCCCATCTCTGTTGAGAACAAGAGTTTAGGGAGGAAAATGCAAATCTCACACCGGAAGTAGGTGGTCAGAGAGGTGGTAGGCGGTCAGTAGGTGGTCAGAGAGGAGGTAGGAGGGTAGTAGGTGCCCAGAGAAGGGGAAAGTGGTCATTAGGTGGTCAGAGAGGGGGTAGGTGGTCATTAGGTGGTCAGAGAAAAGGTAGGTGGTCAGTAGGTGGTCAGAGAGGGGGTATATGGTCATATAGGCAGAGTAGGTTGTCAGAGAAAGTGTAGGTGGTCAGTAGGTGGTCATAGAGGGGGCAGGTGGTCAGTAGGTGGTCAGAGAAGGGGTAGGTGGTCAGAGAAGGGGTAGGTGGTCAGAGAAGGGGTAGGTGGTCAGTAGGTTGTCAGAGAGGGGATATGTATTCAGTAGGTGGTCAGAGAGGGGGTGGTCCATAGAGGTCCAATTGGGTCCGCCTGAAAAACTGACAGATGAAGCTGATTGGACCATCAACGTGAAAGGGGGCTTCTTCCCCCCCTCTGTGTACAATTTGCCTTTAAGCTCAAAACCTTCTCCCTGCCCCCTCAACTAAAAGGGGGAACCAGTACAAAGCCAGGAGGAGGTGCAGGCTGTGTTGAGCTCTCTGCCCCCTCCCCCTTCTGTCATAACAGCGCAGGTACAGCTCATGAGACAGGCTCACTCTTAGATTGCATGGGACTGTACACACACACAGTTTGATTACCGCCCCCTACCTGTGTCTCCTGCTGCCGGGAGATGAGCAGCCCTTGGAGGAGATAAGGGGAAGCAATCAAATTCTGTGTGCAGCTCGATTCAATTGTGACAGGAGGGAGACCCCAGAGAGGAGAACACAGCCCGCACCTCCTCTTGTCTCTTTCCTCTCCGGCACTTCTCCTCTCCCTGCTCCAGCCTTCAGGCCTGTCTGAGTGCGGGCAGGGGTGGGGGGGGGTGGGAAGGACGTCGGCGGACACAACATCAAAGAGAGGGCTGGCCTGGGGGGGGGCAAAACTGAAGTCTGTGTTGGCATAGCCCACCCCTTCGATCCGGCAATGTCTGTGTCTCTCTGGCAGAACAATGCCTTGTGTGTGTTTCCCTCCAGCAGCTAAAAGCCAGAGAGAGAGAGGGAGGGAGGGACAGAGGAAGAAACCAGTTTTTAGCTACTGGAGGGAAACACATACAGGGTATCGATCTGCAATTACCCTCCCCTGCACCACCGATCCTCCTACTGTCTGGGCCCGTCTGTGTGCCCGGGCCCCCTATAGGAGTACTGGGGTAACCCCTTGATGGCGGGCCTGGCTGGACACCGTGAATATGGTATTTCAGGTGAAAGTCTCTCTAGACCCTAAATATTGCCTTTTAGGCATTCTTGGGTAAGATGTGCAGGAAGAGTTCGATGGACATCGATGGGCCACGCCCTATTTCAAGCACGTAAATAATACTGCGACTCTGGAAATGATCTGATCCCCCTCACAGTGGTCATGGGTGACAAATGTATGGAAAACCCTTATACCGGAGCGATATATATATATCAATACAGTGGTTGCCCCGGCAAAATGGAGAAATGATGTCCAAGTGAACTCATCGATCAAAGAATTTTCCAATCTCGGGGGAGACCCTCGGGATATAACTCCGGTTATGTTGTACGCTACCATGTACTTTATTGCCTTGGATGCCTTATCGGTGCTTTGATAATGTATAACTGTTTTGCTGGTGGGAAAGTGATGCCATGTTGGCAAGTGATGGAACATTCTTTTACTTCCGCTGTGTGATGAGACACCTAGCTAACAGGCGGGAGGCCTCACTTTCCTCATTCGCTGTGTGCGCAGCTAGTAATACGGAGTCATGTCAGAGCTTACTGAGCTTCATAGAGGGCAAATTGTTGGTGCCGCTCAGCCGGTGTCTCTGTGACTGAAGTTGCAGATTTATTTGCCGTGTGGCGAGGTTCAGTATTATTATTATACAGTATTTATAAAGCGCCAATAGTTCGCTCAGCGCTGTACATTACAGAGGGGGACAGAACATGTGACAGAACAATACCAATACAATGTGATACACGAGGGGATCGAGGGCCCTGCTCCTTGGAGCTTACAATCTAGGAGGGAGGGGATGGTGGTACAGGAGGAGATAGCTGTGGGGGATGGGGTGGTAGGAAGAGTGGAGGAGATCGGCAATTAGCAGGGGGTGGGGTAGGCTTCCCTGAAGAGATGGGTTTTCAGGGTACGCCTAAAGGAGAGGAGAGTAGGTCATAGTCTAATGGGTTGGGGCAGGGAGTTCCAGAGGATGGGTGACACCCTGGAGAAATCCTGCAGGCGGGCATGGGAGGAGGAGACCAGGGAACTAGAGAGAAGGAGGTCTTGTGAGGAGCGGAGTGTGCGTGTTGGGTGGTACTTGGATATTAGGTCAGTGATGTAGTTCGGGGCAGTATGGTGGACGGCTTTGTACGTCAGTGTTAGGATTTTGAATTTGATCCGTTGCGCAATCGGAAGCCAGTGGAGGGATTGGCAGAGGGGGGTGGAGGACACTGAGTGGAGGCCAGTGGAGGGATTGGCAGAGAGGGGTGGAGGCCAGTGGAGGGATTGGCAGAGGGGGGTGGAGGACACTGAGTGGAGGCCAGTGGAGGGATTGGCAGAGGGGGGTGGAGGACACTGAGTGGAGGCCAGTGGAGGGATTGGCAGAGGGGGGTGGCGGAGACAGTGCGGTTGGAAAGGTGAATGAGTCTGGCAGCCGTGTTCAGGATGGACTGAAGAGGGGATAGCCAGCGGCAAGGCAGGCCAGTGAGGAGGGAGTTGCAGTAGTCGAGTCGTGATATGATGAGGGAGTGGATGAGCTGTTTAGTGGTTTCTGGGGTTAGGAACGTGCGGATTTTGGCGATGTTGCGGAGGCGGAGTCTGCACGAGTTTGTTAAAGATTGGACTTGGGGCTGGAAGGATAGGTTGGAGTCCAGAATGACACCAAGTACTCTGGCCTGCTGGGTGGGCCTGATAGTGGCATTGTTGGACGTGATGGAGAAGTCAGTGGGGGATGGTGTGCAGGCTGGGAGGAAGGCTAGGAGCTCGGTTTTGGAGAGGTTCAGTTTGAGGAAGTGGAGCGACATCCAGTCTGATAGGTCGCTCAGTAGGTGTGTGATTCGGGCGGAGACCGAGGGGGTGAGGTGGGGGGTTGAGAGATAGATTTGTGTGTCATCAGCATAGAGGTGGTAGTTGAAGCCGTGAGAGTGTATGAGTTGGCCAAGGGAGGAGGTGTAGCTGGAGAAGAGAAGGGGCCCGAGGACGGAGCCTTGGGGGACCCCAACAGAGAGGGGGAGTGAGGGGGAGGTGGTAGCATTATAGGTAACGCTGAAAGAGCGTTGTGACAGGTAGGATGAGAGCCAGGAGAGAGCAGAATCTCTGAGGCCGAGGGAGTGTAGTTTTTTGAGGAGGAGGGGGTGGTGGGCTGTGTGGAAGGCCGCAGAGAGGTCAAGGAGTAGGAGCACTGAATAGTGGCCATTAGCTTTGGCGGTTAGCAGGTCGTTGGAGAGTTTGAGTAAGGCAGTTTCGGTGGAGTGGAGGGGATGGAAGCTGGACTGGAGGGGATCGAGGAGGTTATTGTCATTGAGGTGAGAGCATAGGCGGGTGTAGACAAGGCGCTTGAGGAGTTTGGAAGTGAATGGCAGCAGGGAGATGGGTCTGAGGTTGTTCGGGTCATTGGGGTCCAGGGAGGGCTTTTTAAGTATGGGGGTGATGTGTGCATGTTTCAGAGGGGAGGGGAAAGTGCCGGAGGAGAGGGAGAGATTGAAGATGTGGGTGAGGGAGCGTAGGATGGAGGAGGAGGAAGGTCGTAGGAGTTATGAGGGGATAGGGTCGAGGGGGCAGGTGGTGAGGCAGGCATCAGAGAAGACCTTGGAGACCTCCTCGATGGTAGTAAGGTCGAAGGTGTGGAGTGTTGAGGGGGCTTCAGTGTGGGGAATGTTGGGTGGGGTGGAGGTCAGAGCAGTGGTGGGGTCGTGGGAGAGGGGTGATGAGGGGGAAGCTGAGTGAGAGGGGACAGGGTTGGAGGGAGTTTGAGCAGTGACAAAGTCCCTGCGGGTTATGTCGAGGGAGAGGGGTGATGAGGGGGTAGTTGTGTGAGAGGGGACGGGTTTGGAGGGAGTGTGAGCTGCAGCGATGTCCATTATCATTATCCAGGTCGATGTCCAGGTTCATTATCAAAGGTGATGGCGGCATTTCCAGGAAAATGTCATCTGATTAGCATAAGCCCCACCCACATGGTCACCTGGGACAAAAGGACACTTTACAGGATTGTGACCCGGAATAGGGAGACAACAAAAGTGACTGCAGAGCTCAATCTCAGTCTTCCAAATCCACAAACACTGTGCGGAGGGAACTCGATCAGCAGAACATTCCTGGGTGAGCTGCGATGGCCGAACCACTAGTGACCAATATTAATGCTCAGAAGAGGAGAGAGAGGTGCAACACCCATAAATGGTGGACTATCGATCGATAGAAGACTGTAACATGGTCCGATGAATCGACCTTCATACTGTTCCCAACCACCGCACGTGTTTACGTGTGGCAACACCATCCCAATCTTACCACCAGGACTGTCTTGTGCCAACTGTAAAGCATGGTGGTGGCACATTCATGGTTTGGGCAGCCATATCTTGGTATTCTGCAGGCCCCATCATCACCTTGAAAGGTCGTGCCACTGCCAGCGACTATGTACAAATGTTGGCCCCCCATATGCACCCCATGGTGCAGACATTGTTTCCCGAAGACAGCGCCATTTACCAAGACGATAATGCTCCAATCACACAGCTGGTGTCAGGTCGTGGTTTGATGATCATGCAGACAAAGTCTCTCACCTTCCCTGGGCGCCACAGTCACCGGACCTCAATATCATAGAGCCACTATGGGCAGTTTTGGAGAACAAGGTTGGAGCTCATTTTCCGCCTCCAGCATCTTGGCAAGAGCCGGAATGATTTTTGCGTGAAGAGCGGGATCAGATTCCATTATCCACCATCAAAGACTTCTATTTGTCAATTCTCAAGAGAATTCAGGCCGTCTTGGGTGCCAAAGGCGCTCCAACACCATATTAGGTGACAATTTCATTCTTTTACCTGGTGTTTCCATCCTTTTGTCCAGCTCCTGTGTATATATATATACTGTATACTGCTCAAAAACATGAAAGGAAGACTTTGTAATCAGAGTCTAGCATCAAGTCAATGACACTCCTGGGATATGGATCTGGTTAGGTATGTGGCAGAGAGGGATGTTTATCAGTTTCAGCTGCTTTGGTGTTCATAAAATTACCAACAGGTGCACTAGATGGTCAACAATGAGACGACCCCCAAAACAGGAATGGTTTTACAGGTGGAGCCCACTGAAATTTTTTTCCCTACTCATCTTTCTGACTGTTTTTCACTTGTTTTGCATTTGGCTCGGGTCGGTGTCACTACTGGTAGCATGAGGCCATACCTGGACCCCACAAAGGTTGCACAGACAGTCCAACTCCTCCAGGATGGCGCATTAATACGTGCCATTGCCAGAAGGTTTGCTGTGTCTGCCAGCACAGTCTCAAGAGCATGGAGGAGATTCCAGGAGACAAGAGCATGGAGGAGATTACAGGAGACAAGAGCATGGAGGAGGTTCCAGGAGACAGGCAGTTCCTCTAGGAGAGCTGGACAGGGCCGTAGAAGGTCCTTAACCCATCAGCAGGACCGGTATCTGCACCTTTGTGCAAGGAGGAACAGGATGAGCCTTGCCAGAGCCCTACAGAATGACCTCCAGCAGGCCACTGGTGTGAATGTCTCTGACCAAACAATCAGAAACAGACTTCATGAGGGTGGCCTGAGGGCCCGACGTCCTCTAGTGGGCCCTGTGCTCACTGCCCGGCACCATAGAGCTCGATTGGCAAATGCCATTGAACCCCAGAATTGGCAGGTCCACCACTGGAGCCCGCTGCTTTTCACAGATGAGAGCAGGTTCCCCCTGAGCACATGTGACAGACGTGAAAGGGTCTGGAGAAGCCGTGGAGAACGTTCTGCTGCCTGTAACATGGTTCAGCATGACTGCATTGGTGGTGGGTCAGTGATGGTCTGGGGAGGCATATCCATGGAGGGACACACAGACCTCTACAGGATAGACAATGGCACCCTGACTGCCATTAGGTATGGGGATGAAATCCTTGGATCCATTGTTAGACCCTACGCTGGTGCAGTGGGTCCTGGGTTCCTCCTGGTGCAGTGGGTCCTGGGTTCCTCCTGGTGAAGTGGGTCCTAGGTTCCTCCTGGTGCAGGGGGTCCTGGGTTCCTCCTGGTGCAGTAGATCCTGGGTTCCTCCTGGTGCAGTGGGTTCCTCCTGGTGCAGTAGATCCTGGGTTCCTCCTGGTGCAGTGGGTCCTGGGTTCCTCCTGGTGCGGTGGGTCCCGGGTTCCTTCTGGTGCGGTGGGTCCCGGGTTCCTCCTGGTGCAGGACAATGCCCGGTCTCATGTGGGGAGAGTATACAGGCCGATATATATATATATACTTTTTATTTAGTTTTTTATTATTGTAAAATATTAGCAACTTTTAGGTATATAAATAAATGTTTATAAAAAACCTAAAAGTCGGCCATTTGCGGCAAAAAATCATCCACAAGATTTCTGGACAATAAAGGGAACATTTAGAAGCCAGTTCAAAAAAATGTTCAATTCGATTCCAAATAACTTTTTCCTTTTAGAGCTCCTGAAGTCGTCTTTTTTACACTTTTTATTTCCTCTACAGATAATATATATACATTTTTTTTTTGCATTTGTCCGCCCGCAGCTCGCTCACCTCTGCCACTTGGTAGATAAAACCTGCAAAAAGACAGATTAAAATGTTAACCTCGAGTTCACGATCTGTGAAAAAAAAAAAAAACCCTCAGCGTTTGGGAACACGCTGTACTGAATATCGCTAATGAAACGCCGTGAAAAACAAGCTTTCCCCATCCTCCGCTCTTCATAAATAATTCAAACGTTTGTAATTGGCGGGATGCTGTCTATTTATTAGTATTGGAAATAATTGAATCACCTAGAAGTGGTGATGAGGAATGATTGTGCTGCGAATAATTCCGTTACTTAGCTGATAATCCGATTTCGCTCAGTTATTTGCTTTGGGATGTATGTTCTGGGCTGAATGCGCTGATTGCGGCAGTGGAATTTTTTTTTTTTTTCGGCGTGAAATTTCAAATCGTGTTAATATTTAATACTTTAATCATTTAAATGCTTCATAAAAGAACTCTCCTAGTCCATGCCTGGCTGCATGTGGTAAACAGACGAAGAAAAATCTTCATTCTGACGCGGCGATCTTTCATATCCAGGCAGTGGCCGTGTGCGATGGCGGCTCAGGGGTGATTCCATGATCCAGGCTGAGATCCGCTATTCCCGTCACAAGAGTTGAGGCACTTCACATTATTTAACTATTTAGCCTTGGTTTACGCCTCTGCTGGGTTTTTTTGTTTTGTTTTTGTGAATTTTGCAGAAAAACACTACATTCCATTTACCGTATTTGCCGGCGTATAAGACGACTTTTTACCCCTTGAAAATCTTCTCAAAAGTAGGGGGTCGTCGTATACGCCTGTATACGGCATACTGACACTTTTTAGGGGGGCGGCGCAATGCCGCCACCCCCCCCCTTTCCAACGGAAGGGACACTAAGTACAGGGGTGGGCAGGGGCTGTCTCTTACCTGGCTCCGGTCCCATGACGATCCGGTCCAGGAAGCGCGGCTGCTCCTTCAGTTCGGCCACTGGATGTTCGCGCGGCTGCTTGGCTCCGCCTCCTCACCGGTGATTGGCCGCCAGAACTGTAGCTCAGGAAAGGCACACAGGCGGCCAATCACCGGCGAGGAGGCGGAGCCGAGCGGCCCCGCGGAAATCGAGTGCAGGAGCAGCAGGTAAGTGTTCAGTGTAGAGGTGCTGCTGCAACCACATATGCTGGCTGCAGCAGCACCATACGAGAACAGGGTCAGCAAGTGTCAGTGGGAGGAATAGTGCCCCATCATTGGTGTCACTGATACCAATGATGGAGCACTATTCCTCCCACTGACACCAACGATGGGGAACTATTCCTCCCCCCCACTGACACCAATGATGGGGCACTATTCCACCCCCCACTGACACCAATGATGGGGCACTATTCCACCCCCCACTGACACCAACTATGGGGCACTATTCCACCCCCCACTGACACCAACGATGGGGCACTATTGCACCCCCCACTGACACCAACGATGGGGCACTATTCCACCCCCAATTGACACCAATGATGGGGCACTATTCCACCCCCCACTGACACCAACGATGGGGCACTATTCCACCCCCCACTGACACCAATGATGGGGCAATATTCCACCCCCCACTGACACCAACGATGGGGCACTATTGCACCCCCCACTGACACCAATGATGGGGCACTATTCCACCCCCAATTGACACCAATGATGGGACACCATTCCTCCCACTGACACCAATGATGGGGCACTATTCCTCCCACTGACACCAATGATGGGGCACTATTCCTCCCACTGACACCAATGATGGGGCACTATTCCTCCCACTGATACCAATGATGGGGCACTATTCCTCCCACTGACACCAATGATGGGGCACTATTCCTCCCACTGACACCAATGATGGGGCACTATTCCTCCCACTGACACCAATGATGGGGCACTATTCTCCCACTGACACCAATGTTGGGACACTATTCCTCCCACTGACACCAATGATGGGGCACTATTCTCCCACTGATACCAATGATGGGGCACTATTCCTCCCACTGACACCAATGTTGGGACACTATTCCTCCCACTGACACCAATGATGGGGCACTATTCCTCCCACTGACACCAATGATGAGGCACTATTCCCCCCACTGATACCAATGATGGGGCACTATTCCCCCCACTGATACCAATGATGGGGCACTATTTCTCCCACTGACACCAATGATGAGGCACTATTCCTCCCACTGATACCAATGATGGGGCACTATTCCTCCCACTGATACCAATGATGGGACACTATTCCTCCCACTGACACCAATGATGGGGCACTATTCCTCCCACTGATACCAATGATGGGGCACTATTCCTCCCACTGACACCAATGATGGGGCACTATTCCTCCCACTGACACCAATGATGGGGCACTATTCCTCCCACTGACACCAATGATGGGGCACTATTCCTCCCACTGATACCAATGATGGGGCACTATTCCTCCCACTGACACCAATGACGGGGCACTATTCCTCCCACTGACACCGGGGACTTCCTTTTTTTTTTTTTGCGTTTTGCATGTAATAGACTTCAATGAACCCGCACCAAAGTGTTGCTTTTTTGATGCGTTTTTTTATATATTTTTGAGGGGTTTGTCACTTAGGGGTGGACTGGGATAACAGAAAAGGACTTAGCGAGCGCTTACAGTTAGCAGCTATAGCACCAAAAAAGGAACCACAAACCTTTCCAGAAAGAAACACAGTGCAGCGCTAAAAAGTTGAAACAATAAACAACCTGAGTAATATTAAAACAGTCCCGTGGTAACTGGAAATGCCAGTATTACATAAAACATGTCCAAGATATGACTGATGATAAAGTGACAAAGTGTCCGGTGATAACAAATCCAAATCAATAATGATAGCAGAGGTATCGGTTATCTTATCCCAGTGTGAGTGAATGGTGATCCGGTGAAGAGCGACAATATTGGTAAGAATGCGCACTCACCAGAAGCACAATCTTAATGGGCATTGATCAGATATAGAGGTCTCCTTTTTGGTACAGCCTGGTGTAGAATCTCCTCCTCTGTATATGGGTTGTCACTCAGAGGGGTCTGGTCAATGGCTTCCCTCACTAGGTCCGGACAGGTCCTAGCTGGTTTGTTATGGAGGCCGCCAGACCTTCACGATCCGGCGTCGTGACGTCACGGCGTACAAGGGCTCCTCCTAGACGCGTTTCGTATCCACATACGTCATCAGTAGGGGTGTTGCCAAGGTAGCTGGACATCAAGCTCAATCCTATTTATAGCCGCGGTGTGCGCGCATAATGGCGGGCGCCATCTTGCCAGCGTGGCACGCGACTGCGCATGCGCGAATGACCCAAGCGTTGTGTTTACGTGGATCAGCCGAAGATCAACTGTTTATGGCGCATGCGCGTGTAACGTGGTTGCCATACTCCTGTAGTCTGATAGCCTTGTGTAGGTCTACCATCTTGTCCCTGACATCCTTGGACAGCTCTTTGGTCTTTGCCATGGTGGAGAGTTTGGAATCTGATGGTTTGATGGCTCCTGTGGACAGGTGTCTTTTATACAGGTAACACAATGAGATTAGCAGCACTCCCTTTAAGAGACTGCTTCTAATGTCAGCTTGTTACCTGTATGAGAGACACCTGGGAGCCAGAAATCCTGCTGAATGATAGGGGATCAAATCCTTCTTTCCCTCATGAACATGCAGATCAGTCCTCATTTGTTAGACGCATTTCTGCTGGATTTGTTGTTGTATTCTGTCTCTCAGTGTTACACCGAACATTCCATTGTTAGACCGATCGTTTCTGTGTGAGGGGGGAACATTCCATTGTTAGACCGATCATTTCTGTGTGAGGGGCGAACATTCCATTGTTAGACCGATCATTTCTGTGTGAGGGGCGAACATTCCATTGTTAGACCGATCATTTCTGTGTGAGGGGCGAACATTCCATTGTTAGACCGATCATTTCTGTGTGAGGGGCGAACATTCACCATCAGCAGGGGAGCAAATACGCATTTCCTTCACTGTACATACACATTGTATACAGTCTGGGGGAGGCTGCACTGATGGGCACCAATGAGGAGGCACCGATAGTGCAACCTCATCAATGCAGCCCATCAGTACCTATCAGTGCAGCTTCACCAGCGCACATCATTGAAGAAGAAAAATTACTTATTTGCAAAATATAACAGAAACTTAGAAAAAAAAGTTTTCTTTAAATTTGTGGTCTTTATAATTTTTTTTAGCAAAAAATTAAAAAAAAAAAAAACATATGGTGATTAAATACCACCAAAACAGAAGTCTCAAAAAAATTATAAAAATGTCCTACGGACAGTGTTGCACGACGGCGCCATTGTCATTCAAAGTGTGAGAGTGCTGAAAGCTGAACAATGGCCCGGGCAGGAAGGGGGAGGAGGGGGACTGCCCGGTATTGAAGGAGGGGGAGTGCCTGGTATGGAAGGGGGGGAGTGCAAAATATGGAAGGTGGGAGGAATGCCTGGTATGGAAGGGGGGGAGTGCCCGGTATGGAAGGGGGGGAGTGCCTGGTATAGAAGGAGGGGGAGTGCCTGGTATAGAAGGAGGGGGAGTGCCGGGTATTGAAGGAGGGGGAGTGCCCGGTATGGAAGGGGGGGAGTGCCCGGTATGGAAGGGGGGGAGTGCCCGGCATGGAAGGGGGGGAGTGCCCGGTATGGAAGGGGGGGAGTGCCCGGTATGGAAGGGGGGGAGTGCCTGCTATGGAGGGGGGGAGTGCCCGGTATGGAAGGGGGAGGGAGTGCCTGGTATGGAAGGGGGGGAGTGCCCAGTATGGAAGGGGGAGGGAGTTCCCGGTATGAAAGGGGGGGAGTGCCCAGTATGGGAGGGGGAGGGAGTGCCTAGTATGGAAGGGGGGGAGTGCCCGGTATGGAAGAGGGGGGAGTTCCCAGTATGGAAGGGGGAGGTAGTGCCCAGTATGGAAGGGGGGGAGTGCCCGGTATGGAAGGGGGGGAGTGCCTGGTATGGAGGGGGCGAGTGCCCAGTATGGAAGGGGGAGGGAGTGCCGAGTATGGAAGGGGGGGAGTGCCCGGTATGGAAGGGGGAGGGAGTGCCCAGTATGGAAGGGGGGGAGAGTGCCCAGTATGGAAGGGGGGGAGTTCCCGGTATGAAAGGGGGAGGGAGTGCCCAGTATGGGAGGGGGAGGGAGTGCCCAGTATGGAAGGGGGGGAGTACCCAGTATGGAAGGGGGAGGGAGTTCCCAGTATGGAAGGGGGAGGGAGTGCCCGGTATGGAAGGGGGAGGGAGTGCCCGGTAAGGAAGGGGGGAGGGAGTGCCCGGTATGGAAGGGGGGAGTGCCCGGTATGGAAGGGGGGGAGTTCCCGGTATGGAAGGGGGGAGGGAGTGCTCGGTATGGAAAGGGGAGGGATTGCTCGGTATGGAAGGGGGGGGGAGTGCCCGGTATGGAAGGGGGGAGTTCCTGGTATGGAAAGGGGAGGGATTGCTCGGTATGGAAGGGGAGGGAGTGCCCAGTATGGAAGTGGGGGAGTGCCCGGTATGGAAGGGGGAGGGAGTGCCCGGTATGGAAGGGGGAGGGAGTGCCCGGTATGAAAGTGGTTAAAAAGAAAAGGGAATCATTCCCCCAAAAAATCCCTTATTGTAACTCCATCAATCCATTGTAAGCCAATCAAGAAGCCCGCCTCTCACTGACCAACAAAAATTAAAAATCAGATCGGCGCGGCTCACGTGACCCATTCCCAGCGCTACTGCTCACAAAACGACAGTTCCCAGAGGCATGTAAAGGAAGGGGCGGGGACAGTGATGACATCATCGATCTAATACGGCCATTTTTTTATTATCTTACCATTTACAATGTTACAATGTATAATTCCTAACTGGGGATTGCAACATTGTCTTTTCCTTCTCCTCGTACTGGATGACAAACTGTCCGCCTGGCAGGGAACTGGTTACAACCCATCCATACCTCCACATCCTTGGTAACCGACACAGGGGGGTGATTATGGGATGTCTAATCATAACCAAGCTATGGCCGTCTTGAGATTTGCAATAAACGCGCACGTGCGGCGAGCTCTGAACTGCTGACTTTTCCAGAAGTGAGCCATAAACGGGGGTGTGGGGCTTTACTGTAAGCCGGGCTGTCACTCAGGAATATCCAACACATCGAATATCTGATCAGTCTACACAGCGATCGGCACAAATGGAAAGCAACATATTCCACCTCGTGCCTCCGAGTCAGCTTTTCAGCATCGATTATGATTTATTTTGTTCTTTTTAAAATGCAGCCCGAGGTCAGAAATCAGAGATTTGCCGTTCTGGCGAGGCCCCCGGTTCCGATCGCCGCGGTTTGCAGACCTGAAATATTAATGCCGGATAGTTCCAAAAGACCTCTTTACAAAGTAAATTAACATTCGATATCGACTTCTAACACAAATGTGTTTTCTGGCTCAAGTCTTCTTCTCGATGTCAGAATGTTTTTGTTGAGGAATTGATGTATTAACAATGGGTTTGGAATTCGCACTTAACCCCGGATTACGTGTCGGAACCTCCCACATGGAAGAAAAATATCCTGGAAATATATTTTTTAAATATTTCTTCCCAGATATATTGACATATATTTGAAATACTACAATTTTGGCCGCATTCAATATATTTCAAGAGTTTGCTCAGCGCTGTACATTATAGTGAGGGACAGAACATGAGACAATACAGTAACAATACAATACACGAGGGGTTCAAGGGCCCTGATCCTTGGAGCTTACAATCTAGGAGGGAGGGGAGAGTGGTACAGGAGGAAGTGGCTGTGGGGGATGGAGTGGTAGGAGGAGTGGAGGAGATTGGCTGTTAGGTGAGGGCGGGGTAGGCTTCCCTGAAGAGATGGGTTTTCAGGGTGCGCCTAAAGGTGAGGAGGGAAGGTGACAGTCTGATGGATTGGGGTAGTGAGTTCCAGAGGATGGGGGAAGTCCTGGAGAAGTCCTGCAGTCGGGCGTGGGAGGTGGAGACCAGGGAGCTAGAAAGTAGGAGGTCTTGTGAGGAGCGAAGATTACGTGTTGGGTGGTATTTGGGTATCAGGTCAGTGAGGTAGTTTGGGGCGGAGTTATGAATGGCTTTGGATGTAAGAAATACAGTATATATATATATATATATAGCGTATATAACGTTCTCCCGATATTAATCCGCCTTCCTCACCTACACCTCCTCCCTCCACGCTGCCAAGCAAGCCTACTTTGTAACCCTCATCAATACCCTCTCCTCCAACCCTCGCTGGCTCTTCTCCACCTTCAGCTCTCTGCTCTCTCCCCCCCCCACATCCACCCAGCACCTCACTCACTGCCCACGAGATTGCTAACCACTTCCAAAGCAAGATGGACGCAATTCGCAGGGACATCACCACTGCTCATACTTCCGCCCCACCAAGCATCCCTCACACAAAACCCCCCTCAACACTCCTCTTCCTTGACCTTGCCACCGTCCAGACCTCTACACCGCCCAACACTCCCCACACTCAAACCCCCTCAACACTCCACTCCTTCGACCCTGCCACCACTGACGAGGTCACTAAGGTCTTCTCTAAAGCTCGCCCTACCACCTGCCCCCTTGACCCTGTCCCCACACAACTCCTACGATCACCCTCCTCCTCCATCCTACGCTCCCTCACTCACATCTTCAATCTCTCTACTGGCACATTCCCCTCCCCTCTTAATCATGCGCACATCTTTCCCATACTTAAAAAACCCTCCCTGGACCCCACCGACCTAAACAACCTTAGACTCATCTCCCTGCTGCCATTCACTTCCAAACTCCTTGAGCACTTAGTCTATAATCGCCTGAGCTCCCACCTCAACGACAACAACCTCCTCGATCCCCTACAATCTGGCTTCTGTCCCCTACACTCCACCGAAACCGCCTTACTCAAACTCACCAACGACCTGCTAACCGCCAAAGCCAATGGCCACTATTCAGTGCTCCTACTCCTCGACCTCTCCGCGGCTTTCGACACGGTCGACCACCCCCTCCTCCTCAAAAAACTACACTCTTTTGGCCTCAGAGACTCCGCTCTCTCCTGGCTCTCCTCCTATCTATCACAACGCTCCTTCAGTGTTACCTATAATGCTACCACCTCCCCCTCACTCCCCCTCTCTGTTGGGGTCCCCCAAGGTTCTGTCCTCAGGCCCCTTCTCTTCTCCACCTACACCTCCTCCCTTGGCAAACTGATACACTCCCACGGCTTCAACTACCATCTCTATGCCGATGACACTCAAATCTATCTCTCCACCCCTCACCTCACCCCTTCAGTCTCCGCCCGAATCACACACCTACTGAGCGACATATCAGACTGGATGTCACTCCATTTCCCCAAACTAAACCTTTCCAAAACCGAGCTCCCAGTCTTCCCCCCAGCCCTCGCCCCCCCTGACCTCTCCATCACAACCAACAACGCCACCATCAGTCCCACCCCGCAAGCCAGAGTCCTAGGTGTCATCCTAGACTCCAGTCTGTCTTTCCAGCCCCAGATCCAATCGCTGACAAATTCATGCAGACTCCACCTCCGCAACATCTCCAAAATACGTCCGTTCCTAACCCCGAAACCACAGAGCAACTCAGCCACTCCCTCATCATATCATGACTTGACTACTGCAACTCCCTCCTCGCCGGCCTGCCTCACCACAGGCTATCCCCGCTTCAGTCGATCCTGAATTCTGCGGCAAGACTCATCCACCTCACCAACCTCTATGTGTCCACCTCCCCCCTCTGCCAATCCCTCCACTGGCCTCCACTCAGTGTTCCCCACCCCCCTCTGCCAATCCCTCCACTGGCTTCTGATTGCCCAACGCATAAAATTCAAAATATTAACACTGACGTACAAAGCTGTTCATAACGCTGCCCCGAACTACATCACCGACCTGATATCCATCTACCACCCAAAACGCACTCTCCGCTCCTCACAAGACCTCCTACTCTCCAGTTCCCTGGTCTCCTCCTCCCATGCCCGTCTCCAGGACTTCTCCAGGGCTTCCCCCATCCTCTGGAACTCGCTACTCCAATCCATCAGACTGTCACCTACCCTCCTCACCTTTAGGTGCACCCTGAAAACACATCTCTTCAGAGAAGCCTACCCCACCCTCACCTAACAGCCGATCTCCTCCACTCCTCCTACCACTCCATCCCCCACAGCCATTTCCTCCTGTACCACTACCCCCTCCCTCCTAGATTGTAAGATCCAAAGAGGAGGGCCCTCGATCCCCTCGTGTATCACATTGTATTGTTACTGTATTGTCTCATGTTCTGTCCCCACTATAATGTACAGCGCTGAGCAAACTAATGGCGCTTTATAAATCCTGTATAATAATAATAATAATAATTATATATATATATTATGTTGAAATGTATTTTTATTACAAAATATATGAAAACTATTTTTAAAAATACAAATCTACATTTAAAATGTTAAAATGACTTTATATGTTACAAAACAATCTGAAGAATATATTTAAAAAATAACCACTTCCAGTCCAGACACTTCCCCCCCCCCTTCCAGTCCGGACACTTTCCCCCCCTTCCAGTCCGGACACTTTCCCCCCCTTCCAGTCCGGACACTTTCCCCCCTTCCAGTCCGGACACTTTCCCCCCTTCCAGTCCGGACACTTTCACCCCCTTCCAGTCCGGACACTTTCACCCCCTTCCAGTCCGGACACTTTCCCCCCCTTCCAGTCCGGACACTTTCCCCCCCTTCCAGTCCGGACACTTTCACCCCCTTCCAGTCCGGACACTTTCACCCCCTTCCAGTCCGGACACTTTCCCCCCCTTCCAGTCCGGACATTCCCCCCCCCCCTTCCAGTCCGGACACTTTCACCCCCTTCCAGTCTGGACATTTCCCCCCCTTCCAGTCCGGACACTTTCACCCCCTTCCTGTCCGGACACTTTCCCCCCCCCCCCCTTCCTGTCCGGACACTTTCCCCCCTTTCCAGTCCGGGCACTTTCCCCCCCCCCCCTTCCTGTCCGGACACTTCCCCCCCCTTCCAGTCCGGACACTTTCACCCCCTTCCAGTCCGGACACTTTCACCCCCTTCCAGTCCGGACACTTTCACCCCCTTCCAGTCCGGACACTTTCCCCCCCTTCCAGTCCAGGCCAATTTTCAGCTTTCAGTGCTATCACACTTTGAATGACAATTGCGCGGTCATGCAACACTGTACCCATATGAATTGTTTAGCATTTTTTGCGACAGATAAAGCTTTATTTTGGTGGTATTTATTCACCGCTGGGATTTTTATTTTTTTTGCTATATAAATGAAAATGTCCAAAACTTTTTTAAAAAAGTGTTTTTCTTATAAAAGTTTGCAAATAAATAATATTTCATCATAAATCTTGGCCAAAATGTATTCCGTTATCTTTTTAGAAAAAAAAAAATAACCCAAATTAGTTCATAACCAAATATTATAGTTTAAAAAAAAAAAAACTTTACATTTTTATTTTATTTTTTTTATATTATTATTTATGTTTTTTTGTACGTACTGTCACCCTAGCAGTGTGGGGTCACCATGGTGACACTGTACTACTTGTCGGGGGTGATGAAGATTTTTTTTTTTTTTTTTACACTGATTGCTTTTACACCCATAAAGGATGTAACATCAATCATTTCTCCTTCTCTTTGGATGCATTCCTGCAGCCCATGAGAAATACTGTGTGAGCTGTGATTGGTCACAGCTTGTCACATGGTACAAAGCTGTTGTGAATGGCCCTGTACTATGTGATCTCTGTGATCATTCACAGATTTCACACGTAGTAAGCAATGATGCCAGGAAGTGACATCTTGCTTACCACTCTTCATGTGATCACTGATTGGCCAATCAGTGATCATGATTGGGACCTCACACAGAGGTCCCGTACAACAATCAGTGTTCCACTGTGTCCGGAGGACACAGCGGGCACTGGATCGCGGTGCTGCTCGCTCCCAGGTAGCGCACACAAGCAGGGGGCGGGGAGGCCGTTTATAAACACCCACCCGACCTTGCACTGCCACCGTCCGGCCATTTATATACAACGGCCAGACTGGAGGTGATTAAATATATTCTTCAGATTGTTCCCAGTTATCTCTGAGGACTACCAAGCCCTATCCCTTATGTTATTAAGTGAGGAAAGGGAAGGTGCTCTGTAGTTCTGTCCTAAGGTGACAATGCTGTTCCTCCATAGTATAGCGAATGGGTGTTGCAACCCTTGGATGTTGAGTGTTTTCCTGGCAGGGTCATCAGGTGAAAATATAGGACATGCATTGATCTGCAAATCTCACACCTTATATTTTGTTCACAAAAGAAAACAGAAAACAGATCAAATGTTCAAACTGAGAAAACGGACCATTTTAGAAAAAAAAATGTGTAATTGTGAAATTGATGACAACAACATGTCTCAAAAGAGGTGGGACAGGGCAACAAAATGTTAGCACAGTAAGTGGTACTAACAAGGAAGAGCTGGAAAACCAATCTGCATGTTCCTAAAATTGCAAAGACTATGGGGTTGGTCTACCAAAACTGGAGAGTGCAGAATCTGGTGCAGCTGTGCACGGCAGCCAATCAGCTCCTGAGTTTAGATTGCTCAATTAAGCTTTGGCAATTAAACCTGGAAGCTGATTGGTCTCTATGCACAGCTGCATCAGATTTTGCACCATCCAGTTTTAGTAAATCAATCCCTTTAAATGTATCATCATCTATAGTACATAATATCATCAAAAGATTCTGAGAATCTGGTCAAATCTCTGTACAAGGGACAAGGCAGGAACGCATAATTGGATGGCGGTGATCTTCGGGCCCGCAGACGGCACTACATTAAAAACAGGCATGACTCTGTGAAGGACATCCTGGGCTCAGAAATACTTCCACAAATCACTGTCTGTGAACACAGTTCCCTGAGCCATCCAAAAACACAAGGTAAAGCCATAGCTGAACAGAATCCAGAACTTCCACTGTATTTTCTGGGCCAAAGCTTGTTTAAAATGGTCGACTGCGAAGTGGAAAACCCTTCTGTGGTCCAATGAATTGAAATTTGATTTCTTTTTGGCTACCATGGGCTTCACATCGTCTGGACTAAAGAGAAGAGGGACCTTCTGGCTTGTTATTGGCACTCAGTTCAAAAGCCAGCATCTTTGATGGTATGGGGAGTGCATTAGTGGGTTGGAATGGGCAGCTTCCACATCTGGAAAGGCACCATCAGTGCTGAAAGTTATATCCAGGCTTTAAAGCAGCCTATGCTCCCACCAAGATGACATCTTTTTCAGGGCAGGCCTTGCATATTTCAGCAGGACAGTGCTAAACCGCATACTGTATCTATGACAACAGCATGGCTTCATAGTAGTCTGGGTGCTTAACAGGCCTGCCTGCAGTCCAGAGCTTTCACCTTCGTAGTAGAAGAGTCTGGGGCTTAATGGGCCTGCCTGCAGTCAAGACCTTTCACCTTTGTAGTCAAAGAGCTTGGGGGCTTAACTGGCCGGCCTGCAGTTCAGACCTTTCACCTTCATAGTAGACAAGTCTGGGGACTTAACTGGCCTTCCTGCAGTCTAGACCTTTCACCTTCATAGTAAAAAAAGTCTGGGGGCTTAACTGACCGGCCTGAATTCCAGACCTTTCACCTTCATAGTAGAAGAATCTGTGGGCTTAACTCGCCAGGCCTGCAGTCCAGACCTTTCACCTTCATAGTAGAAGAGTCTGGGGACTTAATTGGCCTGCCTGCAGTCCAGACCTGTCACAAACTAAAAATATGAAAAAGAAGACCCAGGACTGTTGAGCAGTTAGAATCCTATATCAGGCAACAACGGGACAACATTCCTCTCCCAACACTGCAGCAACTGGTCTCCTCAGTTCTCAGAAGTTCCTAGAGTGTTGGTAAAAGAAGAAGAGATGCTACGCCGTGGTAAACAACTGCACAATGTTCTTCCAGCTCTTCCTTATTAGACCCACTAATGCAGGCCATAGACAGGTCAAAAACTGTCAGTTTAAAAAAAAAAAAAACGACAAATCGGTCGTTCGATTGGCCGATGTTACCACCAATGGTAAAAAAAACCGGCCAATTTTCGTCCCGTCTACGGCTGGCATTTAACCCCATAATTACTTCTGTCCCTTGCAGAGAGCTCCGCTATTATATTTTACATGAAAGCCTTGCGGTTGCAACAATGTATCCATTTGTATCCATTTCGGATACAGATGGTTTTATTCGAATACAAATGGATACATTGTTGCAACCGCAAGACTTTTCATATAAAATATAATAGCGGACTGGAATTCTTCTTCTTCTTTTTCTTCTTCTTCTTCTTTTTCTTCTTCTTGCAGGTCACTGCTCATGCTCAGATTTTTTATTGGTAAAACGATTGGCCGATTTGCCCATCATTGCCGGGAAAATCGGCCGATCGTCAAAATAGTCCACAATCTTTCCAACATGCCCAATAAAAAAAATGTGCAAAAAGCCAGAAAAATGGCCGACCAATTACCACACTAACGGTACGAAAATTGGCCGATTTATTTTTTTGGTCGAAAAATCAGCCTATTTTCGACCCGTCTATGGCCCCCATTACTCTTCCAGCTTTTTGTTGTCCCGCCCCAACTTTTTGGAGACGTGTTGCTGCCATCTCAGTTTTCTTTTTTCCTCTGTGAATAAAATCCGGGTTTATGAGATGCGCAGGTCATTGCGTTCTGTTTTAATGCAGATTTTACGCATCGTCCCAACTTTTTTTTGTAGAATTGGGATTGTAGATGTAGGTACTTGTACTAGCTGTCATATAAAATTCATACATTTTTTATTTCAAGGATGACATAGCTGGGATAAATGTTTTTCATATGTGACTGGTCTTCAGCTGTAAATCAAATTTCCGAAACTTTATGTCACCTTTTCATGCCAGCTCATTGCTCCCATATTAAGGTGACTTTTTGGACAGGATGTGGGTATTGCTAACCATCCTATTACTGCAATTATGATAATGCCTCTCAGTGTTGAGTCATAAAATATAAGAGGTTCCATTTGTTGCCTGGCATTCACCGCGAGACGCACAGATCATTAGTCTCGTAGGGCCAGATTATCTACAGATTGACTTTCATTCATCGGGACGTTGCAATGTTAATAGAGGAATGATTAGCATAGAGTGGCCACCTCGAGGAATAACATGTGGACCGTTCTGTGACCTTCCAAAGGTATGGCGGCCTTCGCTTACCTCTTCCAGAAGCCTTCCTTGAGTTCAAGAGGATTTAATGGCTGGACTCTGGACCTTTAAGTGATAAATCTCATAATATCCATATCATGCATTTCTAATCAAGATAATGATCTGTCGTTTCAGTGTCGGTCATCAGGACTGGAATCACAGATAAGTATTTTTTTTTGATGATTACTTCAATCCAGGAATTAATACCTTAGAATGCTCTGATGCACATTATACCTTTAGAACTGTATTTACATTCATTTCTGAAATACAGTTCAAAGTCTCTGCCCCAGAGGAACTTACACCAGCACCCTCAACAACCTACTATCCTGTCTCTGCACTCACCGGCCACTTTATTAGATCCACCTGTACCAATTGTATCACGTACCTGGTGATGGAGGCCAATGGAGAGAGGGCTTCCCTTGTGGCTAAGTTCCGGACTCCCCTGAGAGTGGGACAGCGGGTGTCAGGCCCAAAGTCTCACAGGTCACCTGTAGGAGTGCTGGTTGGTGGTCCATTCAGAAGCACAGCTGGTGCACGGAGATAGGTCTGCAGACAGGAGGCGCCTGTGCAAGGTATGCAAGCCCTTCCGGGATTTAGATGTTTACTGGGTAGTCGGTTCAAGCCAAGGTCAGGTACCAGGTGGGAATCAGAGCAGACGTAGTCAGATGGGATAGCCGAGGTCATACACAGAGGAGAGAGAGAGAGAGAGTATCTGTAAGCCAAGCCCAGGTCAGGTACCAGGTGGGAATCAGAGCAGACGTAGTCAGATGGGATAGTCGAGGTCATACACAGAGGAGCGAGAGAGAGAGAGTATCTGTAAGCCAAGCCGAGGTCAGATCAGTAGAGTAGACAGGTCCAGGAGCAAGCCGAGTCGGTATCAGGAAATCACAGGTCACAATCACAGGAAACAGGAACAAGGCACGGGGAGCTAGAGATCATCCAGCAACTTGAGGAAGTGATGAGCCTCCTTATAAAGGCCATCTGGCACCAAACTAAGGCTGATGCATGCTTCTGCGGCCATGCAGGGTACTGGCAGAAATGACAGATCTTCCAGAACTTCTGCCGTGGACAGGACCCTGACAAATTGCTTGGAAACACAAATTGCAAATCAGCCAATCACATGGCAGCAACTCAATGCATTTAGGTATCTAGACATGGTGAAGACGACTTGCTGAAGTTCAAACTGAACATCAGAATGAGGAAGAAAGGGGATTGAAGTGACTTTGAACATGGCATGGTTGTTGCTGCCAAGCGGGCTGGTCTAAGTATTTAAAAAACTGCTGATCTACTTGGATTTTCCCGCACAACAATCTCTAAGGTTTACAGAGAATGGTCCGAAAAAGAGAAAATATCCAGTGAGCGGCAGTTGTGAGGAGGAAAATGCCTTGTTGAGGTCAGAGGTGAATGGGCAGACTGAGTGGAGAAGATCATAGAAAAGTCCAATATGGCCGCCCTGTTGAGTAGCACCAAGAGTTTCTCCAAAAGTTGGATTTGTGCTAAATCCTTTAGAGATGAGGCAGCCTCAGTCAAGACCCTCTCCACTGAAGACCCTCTCCACTGAAGACCCTCTCCACTGACTGCCTCTTCTTCTCATCTTCTAGCTCACCATTCACCTCACCTTCCACTGGAATCATTCGCTGCACTTCTTCCAGATGGACTATTCTCTGAGGGTTTGTGCCTCTTCCTGCATGGCCCTCTCCACTGGTCATGTCAATATGGACCAAAATCAATGGACCTATCAAAGTGGGCGACACAAGGTGCCTGTTGGCTTTAGGTGTAAATGTAATGGTCCGTAGATTAGTTATCTCTGCTCTGGAAGTCATCTAAAGCTGGAGCAAGGCCCAATATGGCCACCCTGTTGAGTAGCACCAAGAGTTTCTCCAAAAGTTGGTTTTGTGCTAAATCCTTTAGAGATGAGGCAGCCTCAGTCAAAACCTTCTCCACCGAAGACCCTCTCCACTGACTGCCTCTTCTTCTCACCTCCTAGCTTACCATTCACCTCACCTTCCTCTGTAATCATTTGCTGCAACTCTTCTTCCAGATGGACCATTCTCTGAGAGTTTGTGCCTCCTCCTGAAGGGCCTGATGGTCCACATGCAGCTCATGTAGCTTGTGCCCCTTCTGGTCAGCTATGTCCAACATGATGAATGTAAAACTATCTGTGAATGGGGGAGAGAAACTTGTCATTTATCCAACTCGCCTCCATTCAGGGATCATCTTACCTTTAGAGTAAACTACGTTTGGGCTGAATGAGAGGGATCTCCATAGGAGCATCTTATGTCAGTTCAGCATGTAGACCTGAACCTGTGAACTCTCTCAGCACCAAAAGTTCAGCACCAGGAAGAGGACCGGCTCCCTGCACAGACGTTTTCTTCAGGATCCAGCTGCCGGCACAATTGTATACTGCTGCTGCCAGTACAGGAGGACCGCAACCTGGGAGTCACCCCACTGCAAAGTTTAAAGCCTATGAGATGGCTTCTTTAGGGTCAATACGAATTTAACTACCTGATCTCTGGAAGATTTTATCCCTTTCATGACCAGGTCATTTTTTTGCTATTAGGCACTGCGCTACTTTAACTGCTTTAGTTACTTTAACTTCTTTAGCTCCGCCCCATAGCAGAAATACTGCTACAAGTCGGCAGCTGTGCACAAAATCACATATATATATACGTGATTTTGCATTTCCGGGGTAGGGGGTACACGCCAGGGGCATGCGTGCCCTACTGATGCCGCCATTCACGGCCTCGGCTGTCAATCACTGTGACCCAGCTGGTGATTACTCGCTGGCGCCTGGTGATTGCCAAGGATCTCTGATAGGGGGGAGAACTGTTAGTAAACAAAACAGTTCTCTCCCCTGTCAGCTCCTGCACACTGCACAGCACAGCCATCCAAAGAAGTGTGCTTACAGTGAAGCACACAGACACAGCACTTCATGTAAAATGGCACACAGTTAACCCTTTGATTGCCCCAGATGTTAACCCATTCCTGCCCAGTGCCATTAGTACAATGTCAGGGCTTTTTATTAGCACTGATCACTGTATTGGTGTCACTGGGGATGTCAGTGACACCGAGTCAGTTCCCCCCCCCAGTGTCAGAATTAGAGATGAGCGAATTTCTCAAAAATTTGATTCGGCTGATTCGGCGAATTCCAGTATGAAATTCGATTCGATGCGAATTAATTTGCTACGAAGTTAACTTATTAAAAGGGTTTCTAGGCTTCAGAGAGCCTTTAAATTAGTGCAGAACACTGTACCTTTAATTTAAATGCCCTTGGAGATGAGGAAGGAGAAGGAGAAGGAGAAGGATGAGAAGAAGGAGAAGGAGAAGGATGAGAAGAAGGAGAAGGAGAAGGATGAGAAGAAGGAGAAGGAGAAGGATGAGAAGAAGGAGAAGGATGAGAAGAAGGAGAAGGAGAAGGATGAGAAGAAGGAGAAGGAGAAGGATGAGAAGAAGGAGAAGGATGAGAAGAAGGAGAAGGAGAAGGAGAGGGAGAAGGAGAAGGAGAAGGATGAGAAGAAGGAGAAGGAGAAGGATGAGAAGAAAGAGAAGGATGAGAAGAAGGAGAAGGAGAAGGATGAGAAGAAGGAGAAGGACGAGAAGAAGAAGGAGAAGGATGAGAAGAAGGAGAAGGATGAGAAGAAGTTAACTTATTAAAAGGGTTTCTAGGCTTCAGAGAGCCTTTAAATTAGTGCAGAACACTGTACCTTTAATTTAAATGCCCTTGGAGATGAGGAAGGAGAAGGAGAAGGAGAAGGATGAGAAGAAGGAGAAGGAGAAGGATGAGAAGAAGGAGAAGGAGAAGGATGAGAAGAAGGAGAAGGATGAGAAGAAGGAGAAGGAGAAGGAGAAGGAGAAGGATGAGAAGAAGGAGAAGGAGAAGGATGAGAAGATGGAGAAGGAGAAGGATGAGAAGAAGGAGAAGGATGAGAAGAAGGAGAAGGAGAAGGATGAGAAGAAGGAGAAGGATGAGAAGAAGGAGAAGGATGAGAAGAAGGAGAAGGATGAGAAGAAGGATGAGAAGAAGGAGAAATATGAGAAGAAGGATGAGAAGAAGGAGAAGGATGAGAAGAAGGAGAAGGAGAAGGATGAGAAGAAGGAGAAGGATGAGAAGAAGGAGAAGGAGAAGGATGAGAAGAAGGAGAAGGAGAAGGATGAGAAGAAGGAGAAGGAGAAGGATGAGAAGAAGGAGAAGGATGAGAAGAAAGAGAAGGAGAAGGAGAAGGATGAGAAGAAGGAGAAGGAGAAGGATGAGAAGATGGAGAAGGAGAAGGATGAGAAGAAGGAGAAGGATGAGAAGAAGGAGAAGGATGAGAAGAAGGATGAGAAGAAGGAGAAGGATGAGAAGAAGGACAGTTCTGTGACAGTTTCTGTCTATTTCTGACAGTTCTGGGACATTCACTCCATACAGCGGTTGAAACATTGTATCTATTTTTTTCCATAAATGACATTCTGCAGATACACTTAGAGGAGCTCTGCACATACACTTTTTGCCGGCTTGGAATTATTCTTATTTTCATCCTACTTCTTCTTCTTCTTCTTCTTCATCCTCATCCTCTTCTTCTGAGGATGAGGATGAAGAAGAAGAAGTAGGATGAAAATAAGAATAATTCCAAGCCGGCAAAAAGTGTATGTGCAGAGTTCCTCTATTTCTGACAGTTCTCTCACAGCTTCTTCACATGTACAGCGGTTGAAACATCTGTATCCTAAATGTAAACTAATACAGTAGATACAATGTTTCAACCGCTAAACATGTGTTCCTTCTGTCAGAGAACTGTCAGAAATAGCGGAGCTCACTGCAGGGACACTTTTGCCGGCTGATCGGGAAATATTCGATTCGCGCACCCGAAGTAGGCAAAATTTCGGATTCGACGCGAATTGAATATTTCCTGAAATTCGACTCGAATTCCGGTTCGCCTGGTTCGATTCGCTCATCTCTGGTCAGAATGCCCGCCGCAGTCCCGCTATAAGTCGCTGAATGCCGCTATTACTAGTATATATTAAAAAAAATCCCAGTATCTATACCACCATTTGGAAACGCTATAACTTTCATGTAAACCGATTAATTTTCACGTATTGGGATTTTTGTTTAGCAAAGACACGGAGCAGCATACACCTTGGACTAAATTTATGAAGAAATTTGATTTAAAAAATGTTTCTATTGGACATGTTTAATAGCAAAAAGTTAAAAAAAAATATTTTTCAAAATTTTTGTTTATAGTGCAAAAAATTAAAAACCGCAGAAGTGATCAAATACCACTGAAAGAAAGCTCTATTTGTGGAAAAAAATGGACATAAATTTAATTTGGGTGCAGCGTGGCATGACCGCGCAATTGTCAGTTAAAGTAATGCAGCACAGTTTAGCAAAAAATGGCCGGGTCAGGAAGGGGGGGAAATCCTCTGGAGGCCAAGTCAGTGCTAACACTACACACTGCCAGTGTACTAATGACACCGCCTGGGAAGGGGTTAACATCTAGGGCCATGAATGCCAACATGTACTGTGACATACTGAAGCAGACCATGATCCCCTCCCCCCAGAGACTGGGCCGCAGGGCAGCATTCCAACATGACAACGACCCCAAACACACCTCCAAGACCACCACTGCCTTGCTACAGAAGCTGAGGATAAAGGTGATGGACTGGCCAAGCATGTCTCCAGACCTAAACCCTATGGAGCATCTGTAGGGCATCCTCAAACGGAAGGTGGAGGAGCGCAAGGTCTCTAACACCCACCAGCTCCGTGATGACGTCATGGAGGAGTGGAAGACGGAAGGTGGAGGACCGCAAGGTCTCTAACATCCACCAGCTCCGTGATGACATCATGGAGGAGTGGAAGATGGAAGGTGGAGGAGCGCAAGGTCTCTAACACCCACCAGCTCCGTGATGTCGTCATGGAGGAGTGGAAGACGGAAAGTGGAGGACCGCAAGGTCTCTAACATCCACCAGCTCCGTGATGACATCATGGAGGAGTGGAAGATGGAAGGTGGAGGAGCGCAAGGTCTCTAACATCCACCAGCTCTGTGATGTCATCATGGAGGAGTGGAAGAGGACTCCAGTGGCAACCTGTGAAGCTCTGGTGACCTCCATGCCCAAGAGGATGACGGCAGTGCTGGAAAATAATGGCGGCTACACAAAATATTGACACTTTGGGCCCAATTTGGACCTTGTCAGGGGTGGACTCACTTTTGTTGCCAGTTGTTTAGACATTAATGGCGGTGTGTTGAGTTATTTTGAGGGGACAGAAAATTTACATGTTATACAAGCTGTACACTGACTACGTCACATTGTAGCAAAGTGTCATTTCTTCAGTGTTGTCACATGAAAAGAGAGAATCAAAGATTGACACAAATGTGAGGGGGAGGGGGGGACTCACTTCTGGGAGATACTGTGTAAGGGGGTTTCCAAACTATGGCCCTCCAGCAGTTGAAGTACAAGTCCCATCATGCCTCTGGGAGTCTTGCCTGTGGCTGTCAGAGTCTTGCAGTTCCTCAACACCTGGTGGGCCGTAGTTTGAAGACCCCTATGGTAATGTGGTTGGATGTCGGGCCTTGTACGGCTGCCTAAACCTTTTCCCTGCTTAGTAACTTCCAAACAGTACCGGCACACGGCTCCATCGGTTCCTCACGTGGAAGAAAACTCAAGTGATATGTAACAGTTGGTATTACGAAGTGGAAAAAAGAATGTCAAGGAATTATCAAGACACTAAATGAGACAGATGCAACGCGGGCTTGACGTGACCTTCAATTGATTTTAGTAACCGTATCATCTTTATTAACAAAAAGCAAAAAAAGGCTCAAGATCTCCAAAGGTCTTCCAGACTCAACATGGGAGAGAGAAACACAGCACGGCGTAATCGATGTGTTTATATTGATTTATATCCCCGGCATCTTAATTTTTCCAAAGAGATTGACCTTTCTGCCAATGTTCCCCCAATACATCTTACTGCTAAGCAACTTGAACTTTCTGCAGGTTTTTCGTACTTCTTGTGTCATCGAGTAAGCTGATCACCTAATCAAATGTACATTATTGACCAACCAACATATACCTAGACTAAAACAAACTAACATTACAACCCACGTTTTGTTCCTTCCCACATGGAAGGAAAATACCGTATTTGCCGGCGTATAAGACGACCCCCCTACTTTTCCTGCTAAAATGTAGTGTTTGGGCTATACTCGCCGTATAAGACTACCCCTCTTCCAGTGCACACCAGTGGGAGGAATAGTGCCCCATCATCGGTGTCAGTGGGAGGAATAGTGCCCCATCATTGGTATCAGTGGGGGGAATAGTGTCCCATCATTAGTATCAGTGGGGGGAATGGTGCCCCATCATTGGTGTCAGTGGGAGGAATAGTGCCCCATCATTGGTGTCAGTAGGAGGAATAGTGTCCCAACATTGGTGTCAGTGGGAGGAATGGTGTCCCATCATTGGTGTCAGTGGGGGGTGGAATAGTGCCCCATCGTTGGTGTCAGTGGGGGGTGGAATAGTGCCCCATCATTGGTGTCAGTGGGGGTGGAATAGTGCCCCATCGTTGGTGTCAGTGGGGGGTGGAATAGTGCCCCATCGTTGGTGTCAGTGGGGGGGGGGAATAGTGCCCCATCGTTGGTGTCAGTGGGGGGGGGGAATAGTGCCCCATCGTTGGTGTCAGTGGGGGGGAGGAATAGTGCCCCATCGTTGGTGTCAGTGGGAGGAATAGTGCCCCATCATTGGTGTCAGTGGGAGGAATAGTGCCCCATCATTGGTATCAGTGGGAGGAATAGTGCCCAATCATTGGTGTCAGTGGGAGGAATAGTGCCCCATCATTGGTGTCAGTGGGAGGAATAGTGCCCCATCATTGGTATCAGTGGGAGGAATAGTGCCCCATCATTGGTATCAGTGACACCAATGATGGGGCACTATTCCTCCCACTGACACTTGCTGACTCTGTTCTCGTATGGTGCTGCTGCAGCCAGCATATGTGGTTGCAGCAGCACCTCTACACTGACCACTTACCTGCTGGTCCTGCACTCGATTTTCGTGCGGCCGCTCGGCTCCACCCTCTCGCCGGTGATTGGCCGCCTGTGTGCCTTTCCTGAGCTACAGTTCTGGCGGCCAATCGCTGGTGAGGAGGCGGAGCCGAGCAGCCGCGCGAACTCCAGTGGCCGAACTGAAGGCGCAGCCGCGCTTCCTGGACCGGATCGTCGTGGGACCGGAACCAGGTAAGAAATAGCCCCTGCCCACCCCTGTACTTAGTGTCCCTTCCGTTAGGGGAAGGGGGGGGGGCGGCGGCGGCACCGCGCCGCCCCCCTAAAAAGTGTCATGTCATGTTATACCGGCGTATAAGACGACCCCCGACTTTTGAGAAGATTTTTAAGGGGTAAAAAGTCGTCTTATACGCCGGCAAATACGGTATATATTAAATATATTTAAAAAATATTCTTCCCAAATATATTGACATATACTTGAAATACAAAAATCTGGGCGTATTGAATATATTTCATTAAATATAATGTGACGGAAGCGCAGGCAGGACAGAACGCACACGGAGGGTGATAAACACACAAAGCTTCATTGAACTATGGAAGGCACTTAATCAGGGTAGGAAGGTAGCGTCCGAGTACCCACAAAAGGGGGGAAGAGGGGGAGGAGTCCAAACAGTTATAATCTGGCCCACGATAGGGCGATTCGGGTAGGGATGGCCCGAGCACTCAGGGGGGGCAGTCCAGGTAGCTACGATAATCCAGACACTCAATAGGCAATCTGAGCAAGTATTAATCCCGGCACATAATAGGGGTGGTTCAGGGCACTCCGCAACATGCGGCTTGTAGGGACACTCACGGCAGGTGGCTTCCAGGGACACTCAGCAGCGGACAGCTTCCAGGGACACTCACGGCAGGTGGCTTCCAGGGACACTCAGCAGCGGACAGCTTCCAGGGACACTCAGCAGCGGACAGCTTCCAGGGACACTCCCAGCAGGCCGCTTCCAGGGACACTCAGCAATGTCAGTGTCAGGGATCTCCTCGATCCCCGCCGCGATGGTCCCGGCGCAGGCGCAGTGCACCGCCCTGTGGAGGGACACGGGCACTAGGTCCGGGCCGGCCGCGGCGTTCGAGTTCGCGCATGCGCAGTAGAAGCCGCGGCTGCCCGCTGGGCACCAATGGCAGCGCAGGGCGGGATATTTAAATCGCCCTGAGCTGTCATTCAGTGCCTTCTGGTCTTTCCTGCATCCTGTATCCTGTGAACCTGTACCCTGTAAGTTATTGACCCGGATTGTGCTCTGACCTTGCTGCTTTCTCCTATTCTGACCCTTGCTTTGCCTGACCTCTCTCCTGGATGCCCCCTATTGGATTTGACCTGCTGTTGCTGACCTGGCGTGTGACCCGACCATTCTATGCCCGCTGCCTTGTACCTTGCCGTCCTCTCTGTTACCGACCCGGCCCGTCTGACCTTGCTCATCCATCCATCCATCCGCCCATCCCTCACAGTGGGGTCTTCTGACCTCCTCATATCAGACTCTTTCCCGTGGGAGCCTTTGGCGCACACCACTACCACTGACGGACGCGCCCAGTAGCCACGACCTGGTCTCGGGGGGCTCCAAGTCCATACCCACCATCAGGGGCCCTGGTGAACAAGCACCCTGGAACTTAGATTCCGTGCGCTGGGAACACCTATTCAGTGGAGTGCTAGTGGTACCGCCAGGCGGTCCCTTACAGTCAGGTAGCGATAATCCTTGGCACACAGTGGATAACAGGCAGGGGCAGCTCCCCAGGGACACAGCGATCAGCAGACAGGGACCCTCACAGTGCTCACCCTTCTAGGGACACAGCGGTCAGCAGGCAGGGGCAGCTCTCCAGGGACACAGCGATCAGCAGACAGAGACCCTCACAGTGCTCACCCTTCTAGGGACACAGCGGTCAGCAGGCAGGGGCAGCTCTCCAGGGACACAGCGATCAGCAGACAGGGACCCTCACAGTGCTCACCCTTCTAGGGACACAGCGGTCAGCAGGCAGGGGCAGCTCTCCAGGGACACAGCGATCAGCAGACAGGGACCCTCACAGTGCTCACCCTTCTAGGGACACAGCGGTCAGCAGGCAGGGGCAGCTCTCCAGGGACACAGCGATCAGCAGACAGAGACCCTCAGCGGGGTCTGGGCTGTAGGGTCTGGCCTCAGCTCAGACCCCGCACAGCCGTTCCCTTCTTGAGCAGGGGACCAAAGGCTTGCAGGGACTCGGCAGGGTCTTGGCTGTGGGGTCTCCCCACAGCACCCTGTCCTAAACGGTGGACGAAGACACGGGCTGGGTCCCGCTCCGGCCTTCTTAAACCGGAGCAGGATGCTTCCCGGTTGCCCCGGCAATGGCTGGCCCAGCGTCGGGTTGCCGGGGCAACGAGGCACACCCCCCTCACTCGGCTGTGCTCAGGGAGCACGGCCTTCGTCTTCGGTGGGCGCAGAGCGCGGGAAGCCTCGTGCCCATGCTGCACCCGCCGGGGGGACGCACGGAGACACCCAGGTGGCCTGTGCCGGGGTCTCCTGGTGGGGGGTCGCGACTCTCCTGCGCCATGGCCGGGAGAGGTGCGACCCCTACCACAGGGGCCGCTTCCTCCCATCCTGCACAGCCTGAAGTAGGCTGTGACAGGATGCGAGGAATCTGCAAGGGGGGAGGGAGGGGTGAAGAGATACGGCAGAGGGACAGCAGGCAAAGGGTGCACCATGACATATATATATGATTGTTTGATTGCTCCTGTGGACAGGTGTCTTTTATACAGGTAACACAATGAGATTAGCAGCACTCCGTTTAAGAGACTGCTTCTAATCTCAGCTTGTTACCTGTATGAGAGACACCTGGGAGCCAGAAATCCTGCTGAATGATAGGGGATCAAATCCTTCTTTCCCTCATGAACATGCAGATCAGTCATCATTTGTTAGACTCATTTCTGCTGAATTTGTTGTTGTATTCTGTCTCTCAGTGTTACAATACACCGAACATTTGATTTTTAGACCGATCATTTCTTTGTGAGGGGCGAACATTTAAAATCAGCAGGGGATCAAATACGCATTTCCTACATTGTAAATCCTGTATGATAATAATAATAATAATAATATACCTTTATCCCACCTCCATCAATGAGCCTTTCCTCTCCACATCCATCAATGAGCTTTCCTTCCCGACCTCCATCAATGAGCCTTCCCTCCCCGCCTCCATCAAATAGCCTTCCCTCCCCTCCTCCATCATTGAGCCTTCCCTCCCCACCTCCATCAATACAACTCCCCCCCCATCTCCATCAATGAACCTTCCCTCCCCACCTCCATCATTGAGCCTTCCCTCCCCACATCCATCAATGAGCTTTCCTTCCCGACCTCCATCAATGAGCCTTCCCTCCCCGCCTCCATCAATGAGCCTTCCCTCCCCTCCTCCATCATTGAGCCTTCCCTCCCCACCTCCATCAATACAACTCCCCCCCCATCTCCATCAATGAACCTTCCCTCCCCACATCCATCAGTGAGCATTCCCTTCTCGCATCCATCAATGAGCCTTCCCTCCCCACCTACATCAATTAACCTTCCCTCCCCACCTCTATCAATGAGCCTTCCTTCCCCACCTCCATCAATTAGTCTTTCCCTCCACATCCATCAATGAGTCTTCCCTTCCCACCTCCATTAATGAGCCTTCCTTCCCCACTTCTATTAATGAGCCTTCCTTCCCCACCTCTATCAGTGAGCATTTCACCCCTCCTCCATCAACTAACCTTCCCTCCCCCCCTGCATCAATGATCCCTTCCTCCCAACCTCCATCAAAACAGCTCCCCCCATCTCCATCAATGAAACTTCCCTCCCCACCTTCATCACTGAGCCTTCCCTCCTCACCTCCATCAATAGGACTCCCCACCACCACAACCATCTCCATCAATGAAACTTCCCTCCCCACCTTCATCAATGAAACTTCCTTCCCACCTCCATCAGTGAGCTATCCCCCCTCCCCCACCTCCATCAATGTGCATGACCCTGTCACCGATTGGCCGGTTCTCCTTTCTTGGACAACTTTGGTTGGGCCAGACCACTGAAGACCGGGAACATCCCACAAGAGTGACCATTTTGGTAGCTCTCACCCCGTCGTCTAGACATTACAATTGGCCCTTGTCAAAGTCCCTCAAATCCTTACGCTTGCCCATTTTTTTTGCTTTCCGCACATCAACTTCAGGGACAACATGTTCACTTGCTGCCTAATATATCCCGCCCACTTTCTGGTTCAATTGTCAAAAGACAATTAATGTTATTCTCTTTGTGTTTTTTTGTTGCGATGGAACCGTAAAGTGGGCGGAACGTCAGTAGTCATCCTATCAGCTATATCTGATGTTTGGTTTGCTCAAACAGCATATCTGATGTTAGATTCGCTCCAAAGGTATATCTGATGTTAGATTCGCTCAAACGGTATATCTGATGTTAGGTTCGCTCAAACGGTATATCTGATGTTAGGTTCGCTCCAACGGTATATCTGATGTTAGGTTCATTCCAAAGGTATATCTGATGTTAGGTTCACTCAAACGCTATATCTGATGTTAGGTTCACTCCAACGGTATATCTGATGTTAGGTTCGCTCAAACGCTATATCTGATGTTAGGTTCACTCCAACGGTATATCTGATGTTAGGTTCACTCAAACAGCATATCTGATGTTAGGTTCACTCCAACGGTATATCTGATGTTAGATTCGCTCCAACGGTATATCTGATGTTAGGTTCGCTCCAACGGTATATCTGATGTTAGGTTCGCTCCAACGGTATATCTGATGTTAGATTCGCTCCAACGGTATATCTGATGTTAGATTCGCTCCAACGGTATATCTGATGTTAGGTTCGCTCCAACGGTATATCTGATGTTAGGTTCGCTCAAAGACTATATCTGATGTTATATTTGCTCGAACGCTATATCTGATGTTAGGTTCGCTCCAACGGCATACCTGATGTTAGGTTCGCTCAAACAGCATATCTGATGTTAGATTCGCTCCAAAGGTATATCTGATGTTAGATTGGCTCAAACGGTATATCTGATGTTAGGTTCGCTCCAACGGTATATCTGATGTTAGATTCGCTCCAACGGCATATCTGATGTTAGGTTCACTCAAACGCTATATCTGATGTTAGGTTCACTCCAACGGTATATCTGATGTTAGGTTCGCTCCAACGGTATATCTGATGTTAGGTTCGCTCCAACGGTATATCTGATGTTAGGTTCGCTCCAACGGTATATCTGATGTTAGGTTCATTCCAAAGGTATATCTGATGTTAGGTTCACTCAAACGCTATATCTGATGTTAGATTCGCTCCAACGGCATATCTGATGTTAGATTCGCTCCAACGGCATATCTGATGTTAGGTTCACTCAAACGCTATATCTGATGTTAGATTCGCTCCAACGGTATATCTGATGTTAGGTTCGCTCCAAAGGTATATCTGATGTTAGGTTCGCTCCAACGGTATATCTGATGTTAGGTTCACTCCAACGGTATATCTGATGTTAGATTCGCTCCAACGGTATATCTGATGTTAGGTTCGCTCCAACGGTATATCTGATGTTAGGTTCGCTCCAACGGTATATCTGATGTTAGGTTCGCTCCAACGGTATATCTGATGTTAGGTTCGTTCCAAAGGTATATCTGATGTTAGGTTCACTCAAACGCTATATCTGATGTTAGGTTCGCTCCAACGGTATATCTGATGTTAGGTTCGTTCCAATGGTATATCTGATGTTAGGTTCACTCAAACGCTATATCTGATGTTAGGTTCGCTCCAAAGGTATATCTGATGTTAGGTTCGCTCCAAAGGTATATCTGATGTTAGATTCGCTCAAACGGTATATCTGATGTTAGGTTCGCTCAAACGGTATATCTGATGTTAGGTTCGCTCCAACGGTATATCTGATGTTAGGTTCATTCCAAAGGTATATCTGATGTTAGGTTCACTCAAACGCTATATCTGATGTTAGATTCGCTCCAACGGCATATCTGATGTTAGGTTCACTCCAACGGTATATCTGATGTTAGGTTCGCTCAAACGCTATATCTGATGTTAGGTTCACTCCAACGGTATATCTGATGTTAGATTAGTGGGCCAGACCACTGAAGACCGGGAACATCCCACAAGAGTGACCATTTTGGTAGCTCTCACCCCGTCGTCTAGACATTACAATTGGCCCTTGTCAAAGTCCCTCAAATCCTTACGCTTGCCCATTTTTTTTGCTTTCCGCACATCAACTTCAGGGACAACATGTTCACTTGCTGCCTAATATATCCCGCCCACTTTCTGGTTCAATTGTCAAAAGACAATTAATGTTATTCTCTTTGTGTTTTTTTGTTGCGATGGAACCGTAAAGTGGGCGGAACGTCAGTAGTCATCCTATCAGCTATATCTGATGTTTGGTTTGCTCAAACAGCATATCTGATGTTAGATTCGCTCCAAAGGTATATCTGATGTTAGATTCGCTCAAACGGTATATCTGATGTTAGGTTCGCTCCAACGGTATATCTGATGTTAGGTTCGCTCCAACGGTATATCTGATGTTAGATTCGCTCCAACGGTATATCTGATGTTAGGTTCGCTCCAACGGTATATCTGATGTTAGGTTCGCTCAAAGACTATATCTGATGTTATATTTGCTCGAACGCTATATCTGATGTTAGGTTCGCTCCAACGGCATACCTGATGTTAGGTTCGCTCAAACAGCATATCTGATGTTAGATTCGCTCCAAAGGTATATCTGATGTTAGATTGGCTCAAACGGTATATCTGATGTTAGGTTCGCTCCAACGGTATATCTGATGTTAGATTCGCTCCAACGGCATATCTGATGTTAGGTTCACTCCAACGGTATATCTGATGTTAGGTTCGCTCAAACGCTATATCTGATGTTAGGTTCACTCCAACGGTATATCTGATGTTAGGTTCGCTCCAACGGTATATCTGATGTTAGGTTCGCTCCAACGGTATATCTGATGTTAGGTTCGCTCCAACGGTATATCTGATGTTAGGTTCATTCCAAAGGTATATCTGATGTTAGGTTCACTCAAACGCTATATCTGATGTTAGATTCGCTCCAACGGTATATCTGATGTTAGGTTCGCTCCAAAGGTATATCTGATGTTAGGTTCGCTCCAACGGTATATCTGATGTTAGGTTCACTCCAACGGTATATCTGATGTTAGATTCGCTCCAACGGTATATCTGATGTTAGGTTCGCTCCAACGGTATATCTGATGTTAGGTTCGCTCCAACGGTATATCTGATGTTAGGTTCGCTCCAACGGTATATCTGATGTTAGGTTCGTTCCAAAGGTATATCTGATGTTAGGTTCACTCAAACGCTATATCTGATGTTAGGTTCGCTCCAACGGTATATCTGATGTTAGGTTCGTTCCAATGGTATATCTGATGTTAGGTTCACTCAAACGCTATATCTGATGTTAGGTTCGCTCCAAAGGTATATCTGATGTTAGGTTCGCTCCAAAGGTATATCTGATGTTAGATTCGCTCAAACGGTATATCTGATGTTAGGTTCGCTCAAACGGTATATCTGATGTTAGGTTCGCTCCAACGGTATATCTGATGTTAGGTTCATTCCAAAGGTATATCTGATGTTAGGTTCACTCAAACGCTATATCTGATGTTAGATTCGCTCCAACGGCATATCTGATGTTAGGTTCACTCCAACGGTATATCTGATGTTAGGTTCGCTCAAACGCTATATCTGATGTTAGGTTCGCTCCAACGGTATATCTGATGTTAGATTCGCTCCAACGGTATATCTGATGTTAGGTTCATTCCAAAGGTATATCTGATGTTAGATTCGCTCCAACGGTATATCTGATGTTAGGTTCGCTCCAACGGTATATCTGATGTTAGGTTCGCTCAAACGCTATATCTGATGTTAGGTTCGCTCCAACGGTATATCTGATGTTAGATTCGCTCCAACGGTATATCTGATGTTAGGTTCATTCCAAAGGTATATCTGATGTTAGGTTCACTCAAACGCTATATCTGATGTTAGATTCGCTCCAACGGTATATCTGATGTTAGGTTCGCTCCAACGGTATATCTGATGTTAGGTTCGCTCCAACGGTATATCTGATGTTAGGTTCGCTCAAAGACTATATCTGATGTTATATTTGCTCGAACGCTATATCTGATGTTAGGTTCGCTCCAACGGTATATCTGATGTTAGGTTCGCTCAAACGCTATATCTGATGTTAGGTTCGCTCCAACGGTATATCTGATGTTAGGTTCACTCCAACAGTATATCTGATGTTAGGTTCGCTCCAACGGTATATCTGATGTTAGGTTCACTCCAACGGTATATCTGATGTTAGGTTCGCTCCAACGGTATATCTGATGTTAGGTTCGCTCCAACGGTATATCTGATGTTAGGTTCGCTCCAACGGTATATCTGATGTTAGGTTCGCTCCAACGGTATATCTGATGTTAGGTTCGCTCCAATGGTATATCTGATGTTCTCATTCAAAGCTAAAGTTTGTTTATTCGCCGGAAAACTTCACAGTCGCAGATTTTAATTTTTTTTTTTTTAGAAAAAGCACGGCATTAAAATTAAAACAAACAAAGAACAACGACTATAATAAAAAAAGAATGAAAGACGAGAAGAAAGAAGCGTTACAGAAATATACGTCTATTCACTTGGTAGGACACCAGCTCTAATTCAGAAGAAAAGAGCCTTTAAATGCGACATTAAATGCTGAATACATTATAATTTGATTCAAAGATATTGATTGCATTGTTTCAGCCGCGGCATATTAATGAGCGCTACATGTGTAACGCAGATAATAGTCTACTTGGCTTGAAGTGTATACTAATTTGCGCTGAATAAAGATTGATTATTTCACTTGCCAAAGAACTATTTTTAAAGGGAACAAAGTGGCTGCCTAATTAAAGGCAAGTATGGAGCATGTGTTCATCAAAGTTCCGAGGTCTGCGAAGAGAGAACAATGCGCCCGAACTTCACAAGCCAGGGACGCTGATTTATGTAATGTAACATGGTTATTGAAGAAATGCCTTCTGTGTATTAAAAGTCTCAAACGGTTCAGAATCGGCCAATTAACAGCGCCGCGGAGCCATTGTTCTGGCAGTCATACCAACCTGCCGACAACCGCCGAGTCATTCTCTGAACTCGCGCTGCGGATGGGAGGTTTACAAATGATAGAAAGGAGGCAGGAAATGGAAATTCACCTTCCGCAAAGCTCGTGCTTTCTTTCCTTTTCTTTCTATTTTGCGCCCTAGACAAGACCAGCAACTTGCACCCCCCCACCCCCCCACTCCCCCAAAAAATAAAAACAAATTATTATTATTATACAGGACTTATATAGCGCCGACAATTTGCTCAGCGCTTTACATTATAGTGGTAGACAGGGGTTGACTGACCATTTGGAAACTCGGGCACTGCCCGAGGGCCCGGGGTCAGTTGGGGGCCCATGAGATGCCCCTGGTACCTTTTTCATAGGCTTTTTTGAGTTTGGGCAAAGACACAGGGGCCCCATGATCCCCTATTGCCCGGGGGCCCCATGAGTTGTCAGTCCGCCCCTGGTGGTAGACAATACAGTAACAGTACAGTTCAATACAAGAGGGATTAGAGGGCCCTGCTCCTTGGAGCTTACAATCTAGGAGGGAGGGGCTAGTGGTACAAGAGGTAATTAGCTGTGGGGGATGGAGTGGTAGGAGGAGTAGTGGATTCAAGTATTAGCTGGGGGCGGGGTAGGCTTCCCTGAAGAGATGGGTTTTCAGAGTGCGCCTAAAAGTGAGCAGAGTAGGCGATAGCCTGATAGATTGGGGTAGGGAGTTCCAGAGGATGGGGGAAGCCCTTGAGAAATCCTGGAGACGAGCATGGGAGGAGGAGACAAGGGAGCTAGAGAGCAGGAGGTCTTGCGAGGAGCGGAGAGCACGGTTTGGCAGTATTATAATTTTAAAGAAAATAATATAAAGCTTTCTAGTGCCACGTCCTGAAAATGTAAGGAAAAAATTGCCAGAAAAAGGATTTTTTAGAACAAATTTAGAAAAAATTCACAGAAAAGGATTTTTTAGAATAAGAAAAAAAACAAAACCAGGTACCCGCTCCCCCCTGCCATCCACACGGTGGCAAATATGGCAGTGGGGGGGGGGGGGGGAGAAGGCAAATAAGTGGAGCTTCTGCTTTTGAGTGAAACTCCGCTTTAACATAAAATATTTACAAAAAAGTTTTTTTTAGCACAAGCCTGATGAAGGGGTCCCCCCTGCGGGGGTCACATGCCTGATGAAGGGGTCCTGCGGGGGTCAAATGCCTGATGAAGGGGTCCTGCAGGGGGCACACGCCTGATGAAGGGGTCCTGCGGGGGTCACATGCCTGATGAAGAGGTCCTGCGGGGGTCACATGCCTGATGAAGGAGCCCTGCAGGGGGCACACGCCTGATGAAGGGGTCCTGCGAGACTCTGAAACGTTGCCTTTCTGTAACAATGTGATCATTCATTAAATCTTTTGGCCCCGTATTGGTGATCCTCGGTGTGGTGGTGACATTCTCCCTCGCTGATTCTGTTCGGTTCCAACCGACGGTCGCTGCACCACCCACTTATACACACCGACATTTGTAATGCAGGAATGTGTGCGTTTGGATTGGACACTTACTCCCTGTACATACTACACATTACATGTCACCTATAGCATGGATGTGGATTCCAAAAAGAAAGGTTGAGAAATAGAAAACTTTTTTTGGGAATCCACATCCATGCTATAGGTGACACGTTATGCGATGTATGTACAGGGATATGCCATGTACCATTCCCCCCCCCCCCCCCCCCCATTGTGTGAGGGGGTTGTGCATTTCTCGTTCTAAAGAATCCTTTTTGTGAATATTTTATGTTAGATCCGAGTTCCACTCAAAAGCAGAAGCTCCACTTAAATGCCTCCCCCCCTCCCCATCCAAAAAGTGCCAAATATGGTGGTAATGGGGGGAGGAGGCAAATAGATGGAGCTTCTGCTTTTGAGTGCAACTCTGATCTAACATAAAATATTCACAAATATAGTACATCGCCTATAGCACCTATAGCATGGATGTTGAGTCCAAAAAAAAGTTTTCTACTTCTCAACCTTAAATCTTTTTGGAATCAACATCCATGCTATAGGTGACATGTTGTGCGTCATAACATATGCAATGTACCATACCCCCCTCCCTCCCTCCTTCCCTCCCTCCCTTCCTTCCTTCCTTCCTTCCTTCCTTCCTTCCTTCCTCCCTCCCTCCATCCCTCCATCAACCTCCTCCCTCCATCCCTCCCCCTCCTTCCTCCCTCCCCCTCCTTCCTCCCTCCTTCCATCCCTCCCTCCATCCCTCCCCCTCCTTCCTCCTTCTATCCCTCCTTCCTTCTTACCTTCCTTCCTCCCTCCCCTCCTTCCTTCCTCCCTCCCTCCCCTCCTCCCCCTCCTTCCTTCCTTCCTTCCTCCCCTCTCCTCTCTCCTCTCCTTCCTTCCTCCCTCCCTCCCCTCTTCCCTCCATCCCTCCCTCTCCTTCCTCCCTCCATCCCTCCCTCTCCTTCCTCCCTCCATCCCTCCTTCCTTCCTTCCTCCCTTCCTTCCTTCCTTCCTTCCTTCCTCCCTCCCTCCCTCCCTCCCCTCCTCCCTCCCTCAATCCCTCCCCCTCTCCCCCTCCCCCCCTCCTTCCTTTCTTCCTTCCTTCTTCCCTCCCTTCCCTCCTTCCTTCTTCCCTCCCTCCCCTCCTTCCTTCTTCCCTCCCTCCCTCCCCCTTCTTCCTTCCTTCCTTCCTCCCTCCATCCTTCCTCCCCTCCTCCCTTCCTTCCTTCCTCCCTCCATCCCTCCTCCCCTCCCTCCTTCCAAAACTTAGGCCACCTTCTAAGGGTCTAAGGGGAACTTAGGGGGCTGTGATGTGTAAGTCACCAAACTCCCCCCCCTCACAGACCCCCACAACTACAGCCCAGGCCTGTGGGGAAGAAGCCCTTGTCCTTATCAACATGGGGACAAGGTGATTTAGGGGGGATCCCTCCCTGCTCCAAATTACCCCCCCATGTTAAGGGCATGTGGCCTGGTATGGTCCAGGAGTAGGGGGGGGGGTTGTTCACTCAACCCCCTCCCTTTCCTGGCCTGCTGGCCTGCATGCTCAGGATAAGGGTCTGATATGAATTTTGTGGGCAACCCCCATACTGTTTCTTTTTTAAATTTTGGCATGGGACTCTCTTTGAAATCCATACCAGACCCTGGTGAGGATTGGGGGCGGGGGACCCCACACTGTTATTTTCCTGATTTTTGAATTGCTGACAATTGTTTTGTTCACCTGCTGACTCTTCGGTTGTTAAGGACACAGCGGCTGCCCGCTCCTTAATCACCATGTTGTTTGCTGGTTGTTAGGGACACCGAGCGCTCCTTAACAACCAGCTTAAAATCACACAAAGCAGAAAACGCCAAATGCGACATGCATAACAAAACATCAACAATGCAAAACTTTCATTTCTGGTGCCGTTTCATTGAAGCCTATTACATGCAAAATGCCATCTGCTGCAGGGAAAAAAAGACCCTGACCCCTTAAAAAAATAAAATGTACCGTCTCAAAATGCAGAAATGTGAACTAGATCCATAGAAAACCATGTTAAACGTTATGCAGTGCATTTCTGCAAACCGGGAAACGCACTGAAAAAGAAAGTGTGAACTCCACTGTGCTTTTATCTGTGGGGCCGCATATTTGAATATCTATCTTTGTGTTGGGAGCGCGCCACATGGCACATAGACTGGGGTGTCACTGAGAGCCCCAGGTCCCGGCCTAACAATTAGGAGCTGGGACTTCTGATTCAGGATCACATGATCGCTGTGATAGCCTCTGATTGACAATCACAGTAATCAATCACTGACAAGCCAGCCTCCCTTGTTTTTATTTCTCTCTAAATGGAGGAGAAGATACATTGTATCATTATATACATCCCATTATACATTGTATCATTATATACATTCCATTATACATTGTATCATTATATACATTCTATTATACATTGTATCATTATATACATTCCATTATACATTGTATCATTGTATACATTCCATTATACATTGTATCATTATATACATTCCATTATACATTGTATCATTATATACATTCCATTATACATTGTATCATTATATACATCCCATTATACATTGTATCATTAAATACATCCTATTATACATTGTATCATTAAATACATTCCATTATACATTGTATCATTATATACATTCCATTATACATTGTATCATTATATACATCCCATTATACATTGTATCATTATATACATCCCATTATACATTGTATCATTATATACATTCCATTATACATTGTATCATTATATACATCATATTATACATTGTATCATTATATGCATTCCATTATACATTGTATCATTATATACATTCCATTATACATTGTATCATTATATACATCATATTATACATTGTATCTCTCAATCTCCTTGCAAAAAGAGAAAAAAAACCTGTAAAAAAAATAATAATAAATATTAAAAAACAAAAGAAAAAATAAAGAACAAATACCTACAGTTGCAAGAAAAATTATGTGAACCCCTTGGGATTCCGTGGAGTTTTGCATGAATTGGGCATAAAATGTGCTCTGAACGTCATCTAAGTCACAACAATAGAAGAACACAGTCTGCTGAACATAATACTACACAAACATTAGATGTTGCCATGGTTTAATTGCACATAACATGTAAACATTCACAGTGCAGGGAGGAAAAAGTATGTGAGGCCCTAGCTTAATGACTTCTCCCAGAGCTAATTGGAGCCAGGAGTGAGCCAACCTTGACTCCAATCAGTGTGATGATATTGGATGTGTTGCTGACACCTGTTTTGGGCTTTCTGGTTTCAAGAAGCACTGTCTGATGTGAACCATGCCTCGCAGAAAAAAGCTCTCAGAAGACCTAGCATCAAGAATTGTTGACTTGCATGAAGCTGGAAAGGGTTACAAAAGTATCTCCAAAAGCCTTGATGTTCGTGTCCACGGTAAGACAGACTGTCTACAAATGGAGAAAGTTTAGCACTGTTGCTACTCTCCCTAGGCGTGGTCGTCCTGTAAAAATGACTGCAAGAGCACAGCGCAGAATGCTGCATGAGGTAAAGAAGAATCCCAGAGTGTCAGCTAAAGACCTACAGAAATCTCTGGCACATGCTAACATTTTTGTTGACACATCTACAATAAGGAAAACATTAAACAAGAATGGAGTACATGGGAGGACACCACGGAGGAAGCCATTGCTGGCCAAAAAGAATAGTGCAGCACGTTTGAAGTTTGCAAAAGAGCACCTGGATGTTCCACAGCACTACTGGCAAAATATACTGTGGACAGATGAAACCAAGATTGAGTTGTTTGGGAAGAACACACAACACTATGTGTGGAGAAAAAAAGGCCCAGCACACCAACATCAAAACCTCATCCCCACTGTGAAACATGGCGGAGGGAGCATCATGGTTTGGGGCTGCTTTGCTGCCTCAGGGCCTGGACGGATTGTTGTCATTGATGGGAAAATGAATTCCAGAGTTTATCAAGACATTTTGCAGGAAAACGTACGACCATCTGTCCGCCAACTGAAGCTCCGCAGAGGATGGGTGATGCAACAGGACAATGACCCAAAGCATACAAGTCATTCAACAAAACAATGGCTGCAACAGCACAGAATACGCCTTCTGGAGTGGCCCAGTCAGAGTCCTGACCTCAACCCCATTGAAATGCTGTGGCATGACCTTAAGAGAGCGATTCACACCAGACATCCCAAGAATATTGCTACACTGAAACAGTTTTGTGAAGAGGAGTGGTCCAAAATGACTCCAGATCGTTGTGCAGGTCTGATCTGCAACTACAGGAAACGTTTGGTTGAGGTTATTGCTGCCAAAGGAGGGTCAACCAGTTATTAAGTCCAAAGGTTCACATACTTTTTCCTCCCTGCACTGTGAATGTTTACATGTTATGTGCAATTAAGCCATGGCAACATCTAATGTTTGTGTAGTATTATGTTCAGCAGACTGTGTTCTTCTATTGTGACTTAGATGACGTTCAGAGCACATTTTATGCCCAATTCATGCAAAACTCCATGTAATCCCAAGGGGTTCACATACTTTTTCTTGCAACTGTAAATTAAAAAAAAAAAACATTTAGGCTCCATGCATCCTCGAGAAGGGGGGGGGGGGATTGTCTTGATAACGCTGGTAACGATAGCTGTGTAAAGTCATGTTAAAAACTTGAGTTTTTCTGCTTTTTGTTAGCATTTTTTTGGTAAAGAAAAGTCCAAAAATGCTGGTTTGCAGCATTTTATTGTGTCTTACAGCGTTTTTCAGCATTAGAGCTTTTTTACAGCTAAAAAAATCCTCTAGAAACCCTCTAGTCCTGTTTTTTTTTTTCCAGCCAAAAATCGTCCCAGCCATAAAACGCTGATTCCAGTCTACGTGTGTACGGACACCGAGGATAACATGCTGGGGGGTTACTGGCTGTAGAAAAAAACATGAAAAGCCAAAAACAGCCACTGTAAAAACATCCCGCGTGCATGAAGAGTTACTATTTTGGCCAGTTTTCCTTGGATAAAAAAAAAAAAAAAATCATGGGATATCCATTACTATTCACCACCAAATGAAGCCCTATCTGTCCTGAATAAAATGCGGTATAATCCACCCGGATGTACAAAGAAGTTGTGATACGGACGGATTTACTAACACGGGTCAAAGTTGCAAAATTTTACTTAGGCTTTAATATTTGTTTTCCCCTCAGGTGTGAAGGGGTTAAATTCGGACCTCTGACAGAAGAAATGTTTACTGACTGTACCCTGGTGCTGGGGCGTCCCTAGGGTTGGTGTCACCCGATGCGATAACACTTGGTGACACCCCCTCCGACAATCCCCGCAGGATGGATCTGCGGATTGAGCATAATGGATTGGACTCCGATCAGGGGCGACCTGACCATTTGGAAACTCGGGCACTGCCAGGTCAGTAGGGGGCCCCATGAGATGCCCCTGGTACCTTTTTCATAGACTTTTTTGAGTTTGGGCAAGGACACAGGGGTCCCATGATCCCCTATTGAGGGCCCAAGGTCAGTAGGGGCCCCATGAGATGCACCTGGTACCTTTTTCATAGGCTTTTTTGAGTTTGGGCAAGGACACAGGGGCCCCATGATCCCCTATTGTCCGGGGGCCCCATGAGTTGTCAGTCCGCCCCTGATTCTGAACCATTATGATCCCCAATCCGCAGATCCGATCCGCCCTGCAGGGATTGTCGGCTTGCTTTACAACTTACCTTTTCGTGGAGTGGGTCCGGTGTCACCTCGTATAGGTTGCATGCCGACGATCCCCGCAGGATGGATCAGATCTTCGGATTGAGCATAATGACTCAGACTCCGATCCATTATGCTCCCCAATCCGCAGATCCGATCCATCCTGCGGGGATCGTCGGCTTGCTTTACAACTTACCTTTTTGTGGAGCGGGTCCGGTGTCACCCCGTCAGGAGCGGACTGACAACTCATGGGGCCCCTGGGCAATAGGGGATCATGGGGCCCCTGTGTCCTTGCCCAAACTCAAAAAAGCCTATGAAAAAGGTACCAGGGGCATCTCATGGGGCCCCCTACTGACCTTAGGCCCTCAATAGGGGATCATGAGGCCCCTGTGTCCTTGCCCAAACTCAAAAAAGCCTATGAAAAAGGTACCAGGGGCATCTCATGGGGCCCCCTACTGACCCCGGGCCCTCAGGCAGTGCTCGAGTTTTCAAATGGTCAGTCTGCCCCTGCACCCCGTATTGGTTGCATGCCAACGATCCCCGCAGGATGGATCGGATCTGCGGATTGAGCATAGTGGGTCGGACTCTGATCCATTATGCTCCCCAATCCTCAAATCCGATCCCTCCTGCAGGGATCGTTGGCTTGCTTTACAACTTACCTTTTCGTGGAGCGGGTCTGGTGTCACCCTGTGCGGTAGGTGTCACCTGTGCGGCACGCACCCCCCCGCACCTGCCTTGGGACGTCACTACCCCTGATGTATAAGACGCCCTTCTGGTAACATATTTTATTTCTGCAGATTAGAACTTGTCATGTACTACAACACAAACACTGTAAATGCCGATGTTCAGGTACAATCCACAGGACTGCGACACAATCAAAAGAAGAATACTTTGTAATCTGACATCATTAACACATCCTAACCCATCGCTACATTGTTCATGCAGGTTAAACATTGTCAAACATTGATACATGGAACCTCATCACCGCACTCCGGCAAAGGAGAAATCGAAATGAAAATGAATTCTTTAGGATGTCATCTATCAATATTTGATGATATTTAAGCGGCATGAACATTGTAACGATTGTATGACGGAAATGAATATGAAGGATTACATGCAGAGAGCGTGCTGTGTGGCAGAATCTCTATATCCGTCATCTCCAGATTCCCACCGTGATTGATGTTCTATTAGAGATGGCTGAAATAAAGATTGGAAGTGTCACCGCCGCACTCCCCACCTATTAGCGACACCGAAATAGATTTTATTTTAAAATATTATTTATATGACATTACACTCCAGTTAATTAAAGAGCAGCAATCTACTATTGGGGGGGGGGGGGATATTTCACTCATTTACAGAATTCTGCCATTTTCAGCAGCTAATCCGCATTGATAGACGGACATTTTTTTTTTTAAACAATTGGCATTTATTTATAAAAAGCAGAAAATACAGTGAAGGAAATGCGTATTTGCTCCCCCCTGATGCTGGATGTCCGCCCCTCACACAGAAATGATCGCTCTAACAATGGAATGTTCACCCCTCACACAGAAACGATCGGTCTAACAATGGAATGTTCGCCCCTCACACAGAAATGATCGCTCTAACAATGGAATGTTCGCCCCTCACACAGAAATGATCGCTCTAACAATGGAATGTTCGCCCCTCACACAGAAATGATCGGTCTAACAATGGAATGTTCGCCCCTCACACAGAAATGATCGGTCTAACAATGGAATGTTGGCCCCTCACACAGAAACGATCGCTCTAACAATGGAATGTTCGCCCCTCACACAGAAATGATCGCCCTAACCATGGAATGTTCGCCCCTCACACAGAAATGATCGGTCTAACAATGGAATGTTCGCCCCTCACACAGAAATGATCGGTCTAACAATGGAATGTTCGCCCCTCACACAGAAATGATCGGTCTAACAATGGAATGTTCGGTGTAACACTGAGAGACAGAATACAACAACAAATTCAGCAGAAATGCGTCTAACAAATGATGACTGATCTGCATGTTCATGAGGGAAAGAAGGATTTGATCTCCTTCACAAAACATGACTTAGTACTTGGTGGCCAATCCCTTGTTGGCAATCACAGAGGTCAGACGTTTCCTGGAGTTGGCCCCCAGGTTCGCACACATCTCAGGAGGGATTTTGGCCCACTCCTCTTGGCAGATCCTCTCCAAGTCATTAAGGTTTGGTGGCTGACATTTGGCAACTCGAACATTCAGCTCCCTCCACAGATTTTCAATCGGATGAAGGTCTGGAGACTGGCTAGGCCACTCCAGGACCTTAATGTGCTTCTTCTTGAGCCGCTCCTTTGTTGCCTTGGCCGTGTGTTTCGGGGTCATTGTCATGCTGGAACACCCATCCACCACCCATTTTCATTGCCCTGGCTGAGGGAAGAAGGTTCTCACCCAAGATTTGAGGGTACATTGCCCCGTCCATCGTCGCTTTGATGCGGTGCAGTTGTCCTGTCCCCTTAGCAGAAAAACACCCCCAAAGCAGAATGTTTCTACCACCATGTTTCACAGTTGGGATGGTGTTCTTGGGGTCATAGGCAGCATTCCTTTTTCTCCAAACACGGCGAGTTGAGTTGATGTCAAAGAGCTGGATTTTGGTCTCCTCTGACCACAACACTTCCCACCAGTCCTCCCCTGCATCATTCAGATGTTCAGTGGCAGACTTCAGACGGGCTGGACATGTGCTTTCTTGAGCAGAGGGACCTTGCGGGCACTGCAGGATTTCAGTCCTTGTCGGCGTAGTGTGTTACCAATTGTTTTCTTGGTGACTGTGGTCCCAGCTGCCTGGAGATCATTGACAAGATCCTCACGTGTAGTTCTGGGATGATTCCTCACTGTTCTCATGATCATTGACACTCCACGAGGTGAGATCTTGCATGGTGCACCAGACCTAGGGAGACTGACACTTGTTTTGTGTTTCTTCCATTTGTGAATGATTGCACCAACTGTTGTCACCTTCTCACCAAGCTGCTTGGCCATAGTTTGGTAGCCCAGTCCAGCCTTGTGTAGGTCTACCATCTTGTCCCTGACATCCTTGGACAGCTCTTTGGTCTTTGCCATGGTGGAGAGTTTGGAATCTGATGGTTTGATGGCTCCTGTGGACAGGTGTCTTTTATACAGGTAACACAATGAGATTAGCAGCACTCCCTTTAAGAGACTGCTTCTAATCTCAGCTTGTTACCTGTATGAGAGACACCTGGGAGCCAGAAATCCTGCTGAATGATAGGGGATCAAATCCTTCTTTCCCTCATGAACATGCAGATCCGTCATCATTTGTTAGACGCATTTCTGCTGAATTTGTTGTTGTATTCTGTCTCTCAGTGTTACACCGAACATTCCATTGTTAGACCGATCATTTCTGTGTGAGGGGCGAACATTCCATTGTTAGACCGATCATTTCTGTGTGAGGGGCGAACATTCAACATCAGCCGGGGAGCAAATACGCATTTCTTTCACTGTATGAACAACACCTCCACCTCCTGACCCCGGCCTACACCACCTCTTGACATCGGCCTACACCACCTCCTGACGCCGGGCCTTCAGCACCCCTGACACCGGGCCGTCAGCACCCCCTGACACCAGGTCCTCTGCACCTCCTGCCACCGAGTCCTCTGCACCTCCTGCCACTGGGTCCTCTGCGCCTCCTGACACCAGGCCCTCAACACCTCCCGTTGCCGGGCCCTCAACACCTCCTGATTCCGGGCCCTCATCACCTCCCGAAGCTGTGCACTCAACGCCTCCCGACGCCGGGCCTCCAGCACCCCTGACGCCAGGCCTACAACACCTCCAATCACTGCGTCCCATGGCTCGTCCAGCCGCCGCACCACTGTGCCCACCGATTCCGTGCCACAACACCCGCGGATGCCGGCCTACAGCACCCACAGACTGCAACCAGCCAGCTGCGGCCCCAGCCGCCCACCACTCCCTCTCCCCACCTACGGTTGGACACTGATGAACTCCGACATGGCATAACGGACTCTCCCCATCCTCACGTCCTGACTGAAACCTCCCTCCTCTCCGACCCGACCAGCACTCTGCTCACCCTAGCATGCCACCTGCACTCCTCCTCCTCGTTCTCCTCTCCTCCATCCCCAAACTTGCCATCCTCTATCCCCCTACTCCCCCAAAACAGCTCTACATCGCACCCTCACTCCTTCCCTCCCCCCTCTACACTCTCACCACCACCTCCTGATACTCCACTCCCCTGCCGACCCACATGTCACCACCAACAGACCCACGCACTCCTGCACCTCCTGCCACCTTCCTCACCCTCCTCCTCCTTCTCCTAACCACCGGTGACATCTCCCCGAACCCTGGCCCCCCATCTCCCCACTCCCCCTCCCGGCACCCCCCTACTCACGCCAACCACCGCAACCCCCTCAATCTCATATCTGTCCCCCTCCTCCCCACATCCACCCCTCCCCTCTCGGTTGCACTCCTGAACGCCCGTTCGGTTTGCAACAAGCTCACCGCCATCCACGACCTCTTTGTCTCCCACTCCCTCAACCTCTTAGCGGTCACCGAAACCTGGATCCAAGCCACTGACTCCACCTCCCCTGCTGCCCTCTCCTATGGAGGCCTCGTCTGGACCCATTCACCTAGACCGAGCGGGTTCAGAGGCGGAGGGGTCAGTATGCTCCTACCACAGCTGAGCACCTTCCAGGTCTTCCCTAACCCCCCTCCCTATCCTTCTCCTCCTTCGAGGCCCACTGCATCCGGCTCTTCTCTCCCACCCCCCTAAGGATTGCGGTAATCTATCGGCCTCCTGGTTCCGCATCCCCCTTCCTAGACCACTTTGCTGCCTGGCTTCCCTTCTTCCTCTCCTCCGACCTACCGACCATCATCCTAGGCGACTTCAATATCCCAATCAACGCCAACAGCCCGGTTACTTCCCAACTCCTCCTTCTAACCTCCTCCTTCGCGCTCACACAGCACACTCAGTCCTCCACCCACTCCAATGGAAACACCCTGGACCTCTGCACCCCCCACGACTTCACTAACACCCCCTTCCCCCTCTCTGACCACCACCTCCTCACATTCTCCATCTCCCCCTCCCTCAACTCCCCCCCCCCCCCCCGAAGCGTCTAACCATCACCCGCAACCTCCGCAATCTGAACCTGACCCATCTCCACCCGGCAGCTGACTGTCTGTATGACAGCATCCTCCCTCTCTCATGCCCTGACCTGGCCACTACTGCGTACAATGACTCACTGTCAGCTGCCCTTGACTCCCTGGCACCCTTAACCACACATAGCATTAGACCCCGACCGCTTCAACCCTGGCAAAACGACCACACGAAATGCCTCAAACGACGCAGTTGCGCGCTGGAGCGCTTATGGTGCAAAACCAGATCCCCTCGCGCGTTCTCCCTCTATAAAGCTGCCTACCTCGCCTACATCACTTTCCCACGCCGCCAAGCAAGCCTATTTCATAACCCTTATCAACACCCTCTCCACCTGTCCTTGCCGGCTCTTCTCTACTTTCAAATCTCTGCTCTCTCCCCCCACCTCCACCCAGCACCTCACTCACCGCCCACGAGATTGCCAATCACTTCCAAAACAAGATTGACGCAATCCGTAAGGACATTGTCAACTCACAATCCACCTCTCCACCCAGCCTCCCGCCCTCCTTCGACCCCTCAACCGTCCCCTCTCCCGACCTCATAGCCGCACTACCCCCCACTATACCTAATGCCCCGCACACCATCACCTCCCCAACACTCCGCTCCTTCAGCTCAACTACCCCTGAGGAGGTCTCTAAGGTCTTCACTGAAGCCCGCCTCACCACCTGCCCTCTGGACCCTATCCCCTCACAGCTCCTCCAGTCACCCCCCCAATCATTCGCTCCCTCACCCACATCTTCAATCTCTCCCTCTCCACCGGCACCTTCCCCTCCCCTCTAAAGCACGCACACATCACCCCCATACTCAAAAAACCCTCACTGATAACAACCTCCTTGACCCCCTACAGTCCAGCTTCCATCCCCTGCACGCCACCGAAACCGCCCTACTTAAAATCACCAACGACCTACTAACCGCCAAAGCCAATGGCCACTATTCTATCCTCCTGCTCCTCGACCTCTCCGCGACCTTCCACACTGTTGACCACCCTCTCCTCCTTGCCAAACTGCACTCCCTTGGCATCAGGGATGCTGCTCTCTCCTGGTTCTCCTCCTACCTTTCCCAACGCTCCTTCAGTGCCACCTACAACACTGCCACCTCCCCCTCCCTCCCCCTCTCTGTCGGGGTCCCCCAAAGCTCTGTCCTCGGGCCCCTCCTCTTCTCCATCTATACCTCCTCCCTTGGCAAACGTATTCACTCCCACGGCTTCAATTACCACCTCTATGCCGACGACACCCAAATTTACCTCTCCACCCCCCACCTCACCCCCTCACTCTCTGCCCGCATCGCCCACCTCCTAAACAACATATCAGACTGGATGTCGCTCCATTTCCTCAAACTTAACCTATCCAAAACCGAGCTCCTGGTCTTCCCCCCATCCCGCGCCCCCCCCATCCACTCCGTCACTACTAACAACACCACCATCTCTCCCACCCCACACGCCAAAGTCCTGGGTGTCACCCTGGACTCCCACCTCTCCTTCCTACCCCACATCCAACTGCTATCAAGATCATGCAGGCTCCACCTCCGCAACATCTCCAAGATACGCACATTCCTCACCCCAGACACCACCAAACAACTCGTACACTCCCTCATCATCTCACGCCTGGACTACTGCAACTCCCTCCTCACTGGCCTACCCAAACGAACGCTATCCCCACTCCAGTCGATCCTAAACTCAGCGGCCAGACTCATCCACCTCACCAACCTCTCCACATCCGCCTCCCCCCTCTGCCAATCCCTTCATTGGCTCCCGATTGCTCGACGCATCAAATTCAAACTGCTAACTCTGACCTAAAAAGCCATTCACAACGCCGCCCCGAACTACATAACTGACCTGATACCCAAATACTACCCTACCCGTGCCCTCCGCTCCTCACAGGACCTCCTACTCTCTAGCTCCCTGGTCTCCTCCTCCCACGCCCGATTGCAGGACTTCTCTAGGACTTCCCCCATCCTCTGGAACTCCCTGCCCCAATCCATCAGACTATCACCTACCCTCCTCACCTTCAGGCGCACCCTGAAAACCCTCCTCTTCAGGGAAGCCTACCTCAACCTCACCTAACACCCAACCTCACCTAACAACTAACCTCCTCCACTCCTCCTACCACTCCATCCCCCACAGCCATCTCCTCCTGTACCACCTCCCCCTCCCTCCTAGATTGTAAGCTGGAAAGAGCAGGGCCCTCGAACCCCTCGTGTATTGTATTGTTACTGTCTTGTCTCATGTTCTGTCCCCCTCGCTATTGAGCAAATCCTTTGGCGCTATATAAATACTGTATAATAATAATAATAGTACACAGTAAGAAAAAATTGGTTTCTGAGAAAACTCAGTAATACAATCAAATCATTGGCCTGCGTGAGGCATTTAGATACTGAAATGTATACAAGATGCAGGTACAAACATCAAGTCTGATATAAAGAAGCGTATGAACAGAAAAAAATGAAAATCTAGTAAAAGAAGCAGGAAGACAGCAGTTGTTTAACAGATCCATCTCTCTGCCAAGAATTCACCAGCATGACCCGCACGAAAAAAAGAGAAAGAGAGCAATTCGCTTATCAGCCTTTTAATACGTTTCCGAAAAAGTGAAAGCATACCAACTGGACCATAGTTTGTGAAATCTGCGAACCATGTCGTCAGTCATAGTCAGATTCCAATTCCTGAATGACATTAACCTCTCTTATCCAGTCTGGAATTGAGGGGGTATGAGTGGTCCTCCAATGCCTGGGAATTAAGGACTTAGCTGCATTCAAAAGGTGCCAGACCAGGGATCTCTTGTACGATTTCAACGAACACTCAGAAATGTGAAGGAGGCAACATTCAGGGGTTAATGGTAATGCAGTCCCTGTAATAGAATAGATCAGCTCTCTGACTTCATCCCAAAATGGCATAAGCCGTGGACGTTGCCACCAAACATGGAACAGGGAGCCCTCAGCTGACTCACAGCTCCATCATAAGCCTGAAGTCTGGGGAAGCCACCTCTTTAAAGCGGAGCTCCACACAAAAGGGGAAGTTTCGCTTTAAGGACTGCTCCCCCGCTCCCCATTAAGGATTGGCACCTTTGAGGGGCAGGGGGGGAGAGGGTACCCGAATTTGACAGGTACCCGCTCCCGCTTCCGGTACGACCGCCTAGGCGATCAGAAACGGAAGGTGTCCTCCCTCCCTGTAGTCTTTTGGGACACGTGATAGGTCCCAGAAGACTACAGGACCATTCATGAAGCACAGCACTTCTCACGCATGAGCAGTGGGTACCCGGCTGTGAAGCCGCAAGCTGTCACAGCCGAGTGCCCACACTGAAGATGCCGGCCTCCTGGAATACAGGACGGTCTGTGAAAAGGGCTGCGGGGGACACACCACGGGACAGAGGGACAGGTAAGTGGCTGATTTTTAAAAGTCAGCAGCTACGGTTTTTGTAGCTGCTGACTTTTATTTTTGACAGGTGAGTGGAACTCCGCTTTAACCTGTCCGGTGTAGCGTTCCAACGCCTTAATAATTTGTAGGTAGTTTCTTGAGTCCTGGTACCGGTGGAACATTTGTGGGCAAAAATGCAGGCTTTTCTCCATTGGTCATCAGAGAACTCTGCCTGAAAATCTGATTCCCAACCTAGCTGGAAATTGTCGGGGTGACAGAGATTGTTTTGAAGCCAAGAATAGGCCAAAGAGGTGGTTTTGTCAATGGGTTTCCCTTTCAGACACAGCATTTCTAGGGTCGTAAGAGGTCTGGAGAAGGCTTCCCTCCATCTGTGTTAGTCAAGTAGTTGTGTATTTGAAAATATGTCCAGTATGGGAGGGAAACCTGACCACATAGCTCCTGGAACTCTCCTTTAAACCTAACTCCCCCATGCTTGAAACCATGGGTCACCAACAAAGATAGGCCTGACTCGTGCACTGGAATCACTCCAAACTCCAACCCAGGGGGAAACTCGGGGTTGTCAGCAATGGGGGTGAGAGGATCTGGGGCACTAGCAAAACCCTCAACCCTCGCAAGATCATGAAACGCATACAAAGTTGCACCAATTAGGGGATGAGCCAGCAAACGCTTTGGGTAAGTAGACTTTGACAGCCATGGTGAGAATCTTAAAGGAGCTGAAGAGTAGGAGCTTTCAAGGAAAATCCAATGTTTATGTTTGGAATGACAATTCCAGTCTATGATTGTCAGGAATGGACTTGCCAATAATGGTGGGACTCACCTGCCTTGTGGGCTGCAGTACCAGGGCTGGCCAGTGGGTGCTCTCAGCAATCAGAGACTCACCCCTGCAATCAGCCAAACACCTGAAGCTGATTGCAGGGGTTGTATTTAAGGAATGGCCAGACTCACAGTCAGGGCCTTGGCGTGTGTTTTTCCATGGGCCCCTGTACCTTGTATCCTGTATTCCTGTTCCTGTCTAACTTGTTGCCGACCCTGCCTGATCCTGACCTCTGCGGACTTCTCCTGCTTGATCCCTGGCTTGTGACCCTGACCATTCTCTGCCTGACCCTCTGTACCGTGCTGCCCATGAGTTACTGAACCCAGCTTGTGACCCCGACCACTCTCCTGCCTGTTCCTGGTACTCCGTTTGCCCGTTTGCTACTGACCCGGCCTGCCTGACTACTCTTTGTATTGTATGTATTGTTATCTGTGGGTGGTTTGGTTTGTTTGCACTGCGTTTATGTTTAGTTTTGCTCTGCATTTTGTATTGTTAGTCTTAATAAATTATATTGTTTATACCATATCTGAAGCCTGCGTTTCCCTGTGTCAGTCCACACACCTCTGGTCCAAGCTGGAGCCCTGACAATGATTCTGGTAAGGCGAGTAGCGAAATAGTACTTTTTAAAGTCTGGCAACGCCATACCACCAGAACTTTTAGTGCACGTAATTAGTTGAACGAATGCATGGTTTTTTATTGGCCCGCACAAAGTCTCTCTGGGCCTGTTGTAATTGCTTGAAAAAGATTGAAGGGGGCCTAATCGGGAGAGCATTCATATACTACAGTATCCGAGGAAGAATGTTCATTTTTATGATAGCTGCTCTGCCAAACCAGAAGAAGATTTTCATGTGCCAAATTGGAGATTGTTCCGAATCTTGCATAATAAGGGGACAAAGTTTTGTGTGTACAAATCCTCCAGATTTGGAGTAAGCCGGATGCCTAAGTATTAAAAGGCTGTAGGGACCCACCTGAAAGAGCAATTTCGCTTAATGAGGGCTAGGGAAGAAGAGCTTACAGTTAGATTCATATAGTGAACTCGGTGTAGTTATTCCCCCTGAGGTCAACACAGAGGACAAGGGGGCACTCTTCATGTCTGGAGGAAAAGAAATGTCATCTCCAAACACGGAAAGGTTTCTTCACAGTGAGAGCTGTGAGAATGTGGAATAGACTCCCTCACAGGGGTGGACTGACAACTCATGGGGCCCCTGGGCAATAGGGGATCATGGGGCCCCTGGGTCCTTGCCCAAACTCAAAAAAGCCTATGAAAAAGGTACCAGGGGCATCTCATGGGGCCCCCTACTGACCCGTGCCCAAGTTTCCAAATGGTCAGTCCACCCCTGCTCCCTCAAGAGTTAGTTGTGGCCAGCTCAGTGGATTGCTGTAGGAAAGTCCTGGATTCTTTCTTGGATATACAAAATATAACTGGATATAACATTTATAGGGAAAGGTGATCCAGGGAATATCCGATTGCCTCTCGGGGGATCAGGAAGGAATCTTTCCCCTGCAGGAGCAGATTGGATCGTGCTTTGCTGATTTTTTTTTGCCTTCCTCTGGATCAACTGTGGGTGGAGGATTATAACTTTTTTTTTTTCTATGGTTGAACTGGATGGACTTTTGTCTTTTTTCAGCCAGACTAACTATGTGACTATGACATTTAATGCCTCTGATTTAGCGTAATTTATTTTCAAATTCAAGAGAAAATGGTAGCGGTTAAATAGTCTCAGAAGGTTAGGCACAAATATGTGGGGATGAGATATGAAAAATAACAAGTCATCCGCGTATGCCACAGTTTTGAAAGTCTCATTGATGATTTGAAATCCATGAATCACCTCATTTTGCTGAACCAGCCCAATGAAGGGTTCAAGAGTGAGAATGAACAAAAGGGGAGACAGAGGACAATGTTCCATTCTTAATAGTCATTGTTTCAGAGACCGTGTCATTAACCTCAATCTTAGCCGTGGGGTTTGGGTAAAGAGCAGCGATCCAATTCAACTTGTTAGGTGTCAGCCCAATGTGAGCACACGTAGCAAACTGAACTTCCTGATATAAGCCATGTCTCTGCACTTCCTGTTTGCCAGATTATTGTGCTCTCCAGCCCGTATCTCGCTCCTTGCCTTCTCTGCTGTTATCTATATTTTGCGACCACTCGTTATTGACCCTTGGCTTGTTCTGGACTACGCTTCTGCCTGATCCCAACCTGCGACTGCTCATTACCGACCTTCGCTTGTTCTCGACTACGCTTCTTCCTGATCCCAACCTGTGACTGCTCATTACTGACCTTGGCTTGTTCTCGACTACGCTTCTGCCTGATCCCAACCTGCGACTGCTCATTACCGACCTTGGCTTGTTCAGGACTACGCTTCTGCCTGATCCCAACCTGCGACTGCTCATTACCGACCTTGGCTTGTTCAGGACTACGCTTCTGCCTGATCCCAACCTGCGACTGCTCATTTCCGACCTTGGCTTGTTCTCGACTACGCTTCTGCCTCATCCCAACCTGCGACTGCTCATTACTGACCTTGGCTTGTTCTCAGCTACGCTTCTGCCTGATCCCAACCTGCGACTGCTCATTACCGACCTTGGCTTGTTCTTGACTACGCTTCTGCCTGATCCCAACCTGCGACTGTTCATTACCATCCTTGGCTTGTTCTCGACTACACTTCTGCCTGATCCCAACCTGCAACTGTTCATTACTGACCTTGGCTTGTTCCCGACTACGCTTCTGCCTGATCCCAACCTGCGACTGTTCATTACCGACCTTGGCTTGTTCCCGACTACGCTTCTGCCTGATCCCAACCTGCGACTGCTCATTACTGACCTTGGCTTGTTCTCGACTACGCTTCTGCCTGATCCCAACCTGCGACTGCTCATTACTGACCTTGGCTTGTTCTCGACTACGCTTCTGCCTGATCCCAACCTGCGACTGCTCATTACCGACCTTGGCTTGTTCCCGACTACGCTTCTGCCTGATCCAACCTGTGACTGCTCATTACTGACCTTGGCTTGTTCAGGACTACGCTTCTGCCTGATCCTAACCTGCGACTGTTCATTACCGACCTTGGCTTGTTCAGGACTACGCTTCTGCCTGATCCCAACCTGCGACTGCTCATTACTGACCTTGGCTTGTTCTCGACTACGCTTCTGCCTGATCCCAACCTGCGACTGTTCATTACCGTCCTTGGCTTGTTCTCGACTACGCTTCTGCCTGATCCCAACCTGCAACTGTTCATTACTGACCTTGGCTTGTTCCCGACTACGCTTCTGCCTGATCCCAACCTGCGACTGTTCATTACCGACCTTGGCTTGTTCCCGACTACGCTTCTGCCTGATCCCAACCTGCGACTGCTCATTACTGACCTTGGCTTGTTCCCGACTACGCTTCTGCCTGATCCCAACCTGCGACTGCTCATTACTGACCTTGGCTTGTTCTCGACTACGCTTCTGCCTGATCCCAACCTGCGACTGCTCATTACCGACCTTGGCTTGTTCTCGACTACGCTTCTGCCTGATCCCAACCTGCGACTGCTCATTACCGACCTTGGCTTGTTCCCGACTACGCTTCTGCCTGATCCAACCTGTGACTGCTCATTACTGACCTTGGCTTGTTCTCGACTACGCTTCTGCCTGATCCCAACCTGCGACTGCTCATTACTGACCTTGGCTTGTTTACTGACCACACTTCTGTTTGATCCTTACCTGCTTAATACGCTACTGGACCTCCGCTTGCTCAACTCCTGGTGGGGTGACCCTGAGGACCATGACCTGGTGCTAACTCTGCAGTGATCCCACTCGTCCACCACGGTGACCTGCCTGTGTACCTATCCTGCTGGTTTCAGGTGCGCCTTTCCACTGCTATAGCAACTGGTCTTCGATCCTGATCCCTGATCATGAAAGCATCAGCAGAAGTAGGCAGGAATATTAGATGTTGTAGTGTGGAACACAAAGTGGCACTCTGCCAAATTGCGGGGCTAATGGGAGGGGCTAATGTCCAAGCAGAACCGACTGTCACTAAGGAAAGATAATGCCTATGGTAAGATATATCCTAGGGACGGCAAAGGTGATAATAAACAGATGTGAGAACATACAGGGAGGTCTAAGCTCAGAGCCAACAACACAAATATTAAGTGCATGTTTCAGGTAATTGCAGGGACAATATCAGAGGTCAGCATGGAACTAGGAAACATTTGCAGTCATTAAAAATAATCCTTATGCAAATGAAACATTTCCAAACAAAGTGCCAATGAACACATAACTATGAGACCTTAGGGGCCCTGCTAGCCATTAATGGGTCACAATCCGGCCGTCAGCAAAATCAAATAGCTTCACTTGGCTAATTAAACCCACAACCATTAATTAGGCAGTAATACAGGGAGCTAGCATGAACACATGTCCAGGGAGGCCAGTCCGCGGTGGCTAGCCACAAGAAATACCCCCCCCCCCGACATGCGAACCCCCAACACCTCTTCCATCCAGAAGAAGACAATAAGGACTGCAAAGAGATGAGAGGACAGCACTGACTAAGCTCAGTCAGGTATCACCAAAATCCTCTCTAGCTCTAGAATTTGGTGAGGACAAGCTGGAGCCCGGACCGGCCTGCTTCCGGTGCCTGGTCTTCCGGCACTGTGATTGGGAAGGGGTTTGAGGAGGCATGGATGTAGTGGCGGGAACTGCTGATGGAAGTCAAAATTCCTCATATCATTCTGGGAGTTCCACGTGCGGAAGTTGGAGGTCATCACAGAGGTCTGCAGGAAGCCTAAGCAGATAGTGTTCGCCATTCTGGGTCACTTGTAGGGCCATCTGTAAGGAATCCCCTTCTCCTGCATAATGGCCAGTAGGGGGCGTAATGCTCTTCTGTTTTTCAGTGTAATGGGGGATAAGTCCTGAAAGAGGATTTATTAGGGATTTCTACTTTTAATGTGAAATTGGCAATACAGCAAATAATGTCCCTGGGGGAGGAGCCAACCTTTTTTTTTTTGGAGTGATGGGGTTGTGTCTGTAAAGAGTAATATCCATTTATACCTGATAAGGGGGGGGCATTTATCCAAACAGAGTCTGGAGCAACCAATCTTCAGCTTATTCAGTTAAGCTTTGAAAATGAAAGATGAAAGCTGATTGGTTACTCCGGATTCTGATCACTCCTGATTGGATACATTCCCTCTAATGTGTCTCAGCAGCAGAGATGAGTGAAATGAAGGTGAAATATCTGATAAAAATCAGAATTCAGTGGAACTTTTTGGGAGATTCCTTTATTAAAAGGGGGGGTTCTAGTCAAATTTGTGGAGGTCCGGTCAGTAACGTTTTCTTGAAGCAGAGGTGTGAGTCTCATGTTTGTGCCATTACACGGATCCTTCACATCACAGCCCCCCCCCTTTATATCACAGCCTCCCCTTTATATCACAGTCCCCCTTTTATGTCACAGCCCCCCTTTATATCACAGCCTCCCCTTTAAATCACAGCCTCCCCTTTATATCACAGCCCCCCTTTATGTCACAGCCCCCCTTTATATCACAGCCTCCCCTTTATATCGCAGCCCCCCCTTTATATCACAGCCTCCCCTTTATATCGCAGCCCCCCCTTTATATCACAGCCCCCCTTTATGTCACAGCCCCCCTTTATATCACAGCCTCCCCTTTATATCGCAGCCCCCCCTTTATATCACAGCCTCCCCTTTATATCACAGCCTCCCCTTTATGTCACAGCCCCCCTTTATATCACAGCCCCCCTTTATATCACAGCATTCCCTTTATATCACAGTCCCCCTTTATATCACAGTCCCCCCTTGACATTAAATCCCCCCTTTATATCACAGCCTCCCCTTTATGTCACAGTCCCCCCGTTATATCACAGCCTCCCCTTTATATTACAGTCCCCCCGTTATATCACAGCCTCCCCTTTATATCACAGCCTCCCCTTTAAATCACAGCCTCCCCTTTATGTCACAGCCCCCCTTTATGTCACAGCCCCCCCTTTATATCACAGCCTCCCCTTTATATCACAGCCCCCCTTTATATCACAGTCCCCCTTTATGTCACAGCCCCCCTTTATATCACAGCCTCCCCTTTATATCACAGTCCCCCCTTTATATCACAGTCCCCCCTTGACATTAAATCCCCCCTTTATATCACAGCCTCCCCTTTATGTCACAGCCCCCCTTTATATCACAGCCCCCCTTTATATCACAGTCCCCCTTTATGTCACAGCCCCCCTTTATATCACAGCCTCCCCTTTATATCACAGTCCCCCCTTTATATCACAGTCCCCCCTTGACATTAAATCCCCCCTTTATATCACAGCCTCCCCTTTATGTCACAGCCCCCCTTTATATCACAGCCCCCCTTTATATCACAGCATTCCCTTTATATCACAGTCCCCCCGTTATATCACAGCCTCCCCTTTATATCACAGTCCCTCCTTTATATCACAGTCCCCCCTTTATATCACTGCCCCCCGTTATATCACAGCCTCCCCTTTGTATCACAGTCCCCCCTTTATATCACAGCCTCCCCTTTATTTCAAGCCCCCCCCTTGACATTAAATCTCTTGCCTTTATATCACAGTTTCCCCTTGACATTAAATCCCCCCTTTACATTACAGTCCCTCCCCTTTATATCACAGCCCCCCTTTATATCACAGCCCCCCTTTATATCACAGCCTCCCCTTTATATCACAACCTCCCCTTTATATCACAGCCCCCCCTTTATATCACAGCCCCCCCTGTTTACATTACAACGCCCCTCCACCTTTACATCAACTAAGTACATCCTCCTGTCTGAGCTATGGGCAGATGGATCCCAGAAAGTAAATCCTACATGAACTGTCTGCCCTTACTCAAGATAGCCGCAGCTAGTAATGCTAGAGGGGTGTTTTTTAAAGTGATTTCTCAACAAAATAAATCATAGGGGGATGGATGAAGGGGACATGGATGGATGAATGGATGGAGACATGGATGGATGAATGGATGGAGATATGGATGGATGGACGGAGATATGGATGGATGGATGGATGGAGACATGGATGGATGGAGACATGGATAGATGAATCGATGGAGGAATGGATGAATGGAGACATGGATGGATGGATGGATGGATGGAGACATGGATAGATGAATGGATGGAGACATGGATGGATGGATGAATGGAGACATGGATGGATGAATGGATGGAGACATGGATGGATGGATGGAGACATGGATGGATGGATGGAGACATGGATAGATGAATCGATGGAGGAATGGATGAATGGAGACATGGATGGATGGATGGAGACATGGATGGATGAAGACATGGATGGATGAAGACATGGATGGATGAATGGATGGAGACATGGATGGATGGAGACATGGATGGATGAATGGATGGAGACATGGATGGATGAATGGATGGAGACATGGATGGATGGATGGAGACATGAATGGAAGGGGGAGTTTGCGTTGAATATTAACAATGATCCAATAGTATTTTGTTGCTCAGATGCAGTGAAGTTCGGATTT